>NW_015505633.1:255471-258245 GCF_001515645.1 Sinocyclocheilus grahami
TAATGCGGTGTGAACCTCTCTTCCCCAGAGGGGCCTACCCTCCGAGGTCCTGAGCCACAGCATCAGGACTCTCGTAGCTGAAGTCTCCTATTGAAAACGACGGCCCTCAGACCCACATCGTCTGCTAGGAAGACTAGACACCAGCCTGCTCAGGGCAGGACCCATCTAGATACCTCCGTAGAGATAGCGAGCCTCTTAGTACCGCTACGTTTCTGGGCCGTAACTGAGAGAAGCGCTCGCCGGAGACCGCTGCGCCCTGGAACACGGCAGGGTTGGCAGACCGAGAGGCAGGCACCGTGTAATGCGGTGTACACCGCTCTTCCCCAGAGGGAGCTGGCCCTCAAAAAGTCCTAGGCCTTAGGCATCAGGACATTTACAACAAAGACTATCCACCGAGAATGACGGTCCGCAGACCCGCCTTCTGCTAGGAGCCTTCGGCCTGTGAGCGCCACTCTGACTCTAGACTCTGCGGAGTGCGAGAAGTGAGGCCCCCCAGAATGAGGGGCTGGAACACGGTGTGTTGGGACTACTCCGCCCAGCAGCCCCTGCTAACCGCCTCAACCTCCTCGAAGGAAGAGAGGTTAACCCGTGCACTCTCTCGAGAAATTTATATCCCAAGAGCCCCTGTATATCTAACTTCTCATAGTCAGACAAATACTTCATTTTATTCCTCAGAATTAAATGCAATCAAACAACCAGATGAGTAAATACGGTCTAGTGTAGCAAGATTCACATCAAAAACTGAAATGATGTAATATATGCGTTGCGCGCGAGCCATTCAGTCACACGAACAACATCAATCTCCTTGACAAACAAACGAGCTCTAGATCTAACAAACACGGGTGGAGATAGGAAGAGCCGTCTCCAACCCCTCTGCTAGATCATGAGCGAGCTCCGCATCCTCAGTCGCCGCCATGCCTCAGCAGCAGCGGGACCGCAATCGCAAGATCACAGGAGCGGCCACACTCCTCGGAGCGTGCCCGGCGAGAGCGGAGCGTTTAACAGCGGAAAAAACACAATCCGCCCCCAGAGAGCCGACTGCGCGAGCTCCACTCCCTATTAATGCTGCTCATTATAATGTCAGGCATAATATGCTTGTGTAACTGATGTTTGAGCTCTTTGACGCCTTCCGCATCAATCTCCTCAGAGAAAGACAGGCGGAGCGTCGCGCCCTCTCCCTGGTGGGAAGGGCCGCAGCGCGAGCTTCCGAAACCCCGAGAACGGGCACCGGATCTGGTGATTAGGAAGCAGATCCATACGCGAAACCCACGAGCACAGCCGCCGCTCCGCCTCGGCGAAAGTGGGGCCGGCACCGCGGGGAAAGCTAGTGAAGGCTACCTCCTCAAAGAGAGCCCTCTGATAGCGAAGCAAGGCAGTAACAACTGTGCTTTGCTCCCAAGCAAACCACGATCAGCCTGTGTGTATCCCCACTGGTGATATAACGTGGGCAGGAAGGAACACACAACCTATAACGGCTTGCACTCGCCCTTTGCATGCTTTGTCTTAGCGTGAGCCTTAGACATACAGTGGGGCAAAAAAGTATTTAGTCAGCCACCAATTGTGCAAGTTCTCCCACTTAAAAAGATGAGAGAGGCCTGTAATTTTCATCATAGGTATACCTCAACTATGAGAGACAAAATGAGGGGAAAAAATCCAGAAAATCACATTGTAGGATTTTTAAAGAATTAATTGGTAAATTCCTCGGTAAAATAAGTATTTGGTCACCTACAAACAAGCAAGATTTCTGGCTCTCACAGACCTGTAACTTCTTCTTTAAGAGGCTCCTCTGTCCTCCACTCGTTACCTGTATTAATGGCATCTGTTTGAACTCGTTATCAGTATAAAAGACACCTGTCCACAACCTCAAACTGTCACACTCCAAACTCCACCATGGCCAAGACCAAAGAGCTGTCAAAAGACACCAGAAACAAAATTGTAGACCTGCACCAGGCTGGGAAGACTGAATCTGAAATAGGTAAGCAGCTTGGTGTGAAGAAATCAACTGTGGGAGCAATTATTAGAAAATAGAAGACATACAAGACCACTGATAATCTCCCTCGATCTGGGGCTCCACGCAAGATCTCACCCCGTGGGGTCAAAATGATCACAAGAACTGTGAGCAAAAATCCCAGAACCACACGGGGGGAACTAGTGAATGACCTGCAGAGAGCTGGGACCAAAGTAACAAAGGCTACCATCAGTAACACACTGCACCGCCAGGGACTCAAATCCTGCAGTGACAGACGTGTCCCCCTGCTTAAGCCAGTACATGTCCAGGCCCGTCTGAAGTTTGCTAGAGAGCATTTGAATGATCCAGAAGAGGATTGGGAGAATGTCATATGATCAGATGAAACCAAAATAGAACTTTTTGGTAAAAACTCAACTTGTCATGTTTGGAAAAGAAAGAATGCTGAGTTGCATCCAAAGAACACCATACCTACTGTGAAGCATGGGGGTGGAAACATCATGCTTTGGGGCTGTTTTTCTGCAAAGGGACCAGGACGACTGATCCATGTAAACGAAAGAATGAATGGGGCCATGTATCGTGAGATTTTGAGTGAAAACCTCCTTCCATCAGCAAGGGCACTGAAGATGAAACGTGGCTGGGTCTTTCAGCATGACAATGATCCAAAACACACCGCCCGGGCAACGAAGGAGTGGCTTCGTAAGAAGCATTTCAAGGTCCTGGAGTGGCCTAGCCAGTCTCCAGATCTCAACCCCATAGAAAATCTTTGGAGGGAGTTGAAAAGCCGTGTTGCCCAGCGACAGCCCCA
>NW_015505633.1:259783-305050 GCF_001515645.1 Sinocyclocheilus grahami
CTTCTTAAAGACAAACTAACAGGTCTGTGAGAGCTAGAATTCTTGCTGGTTGGTAGGTGATCAAATACTTATTTCATGCAATAAAATGGAAATTAATTATTAAAAAATCATACAATGTTATTTTCTGGATTTTTTTTTTTGATTCGGTCTCTCACAGTTGAGGTGTACCTACGATGAAAATTACAGATCTCTCCATTCTTTGTTAGTGGGAAAACTTGGAAAAATAGGCAGTGTATCAAATACTTATTTGCCCCACTGTGTGTGTATATACAGTGGGGCAAAAAAGTATTTAGTCAGCCACCAATTGTGCAAGTTTTCCCACTTAAAATGATGAGAGAGGCCTGTAATTTTCATCATAGGTATACCTCAACTATGAGAGACAAAATGAGAAAAGAAAATCCAGAAAATCACATTGTAGGATTTTTAAAGAATTAATTGGTAAATTCCTCGGTAAAATAAGTATTATTTATATCTATTATATTATATCTACAAACAAGCAAGCTTTCTGGCTCTCACAGACCTGTAACTTCTTCTTTAAGAGGCTCCTCTGTCCTCCACTGGTTACCTGTATTAATGGCATCTGTTTGAACTCGTTATCAGTATAGAAGACACCTGTCCACAACCTCAAACTGTCACACTCCAAACTCCACCATGGCCAAGACCAAAGAGCTGTCAAAGGACACCAGAAACAAAATTGTAGACCTGCACCAGGCTGGGAAGACTGAATCTGCAATAGGTAAGCAGCTTGGTGTGAAGAAATCAACTGTGGGAGCAATTATTAGAAAATGGAAGACATACAAGATCACTGATAATCTCCCTCGATCTGGGGCTCCATGCAAGATCTCACCCCGTGGGGTCAAAATTATCACAAGAACTGTGAGCAAAAATCCCAGAACCACACGGGGGGACCTAGTGAATGACCTGCAGAGAGCTGGGACCAAAGTAACAAAGGCTACCATCAGTAACACACTGCGCTGCCAGGGACTCAAATCCTGCAGTGCCAGATGTGTCCCCCTGCTTAAGCCAGTACATGTCCAGGCCCGTCTGAAGTTTGCTAGAGAGCATTTGGATGATCCAGAAGAGGATTGGGAGAATGTCATATGGTCAGATGAAACCAAAATATAACTTTTTGGTAAAAACTCAACTTGTCGTGTTTGGAGGAGAAAGAATGCTGAGTTGCATCCAAAGAACACCTTACCTACTGTGAAGCATGGGGGTGGAAACATCATGCTTTGGGGCTGTTTTTCTGCAAAGGGACCAGGATGACTGATCCGTGTAAACGAAAGAATGAATGGGGCCATGTATCGTGAGATTTTGAGTGAAAACCTCCTTCCATCAGCAAGGGCATTGAAGATGAAACGTGGCTGGGTCTTTCAGCATGACAATGATCCCAAACACACCGCCTGGGCAACGAAGGAGTGGCTTCGTAAGAAGCATTTCAAGGTCCTGGAGGGGCCTAGCCAGTCTCCAGATCTCAACCCCATAGAAAATCTTTGGAGGGAGTTGAAAATCCATGTTGCCCAGCGACAGCCCCAAAACATTACTGCTCTAGAGGAGATCTGCATGGAGGAATGGGCCAAAATACCAGCAACAGTGTGTGAAGACTTACAGAAAACGTTTGACCTCTGTCATTGCCAACAAAGGGTATATAACAAAGTATTGAGATGAAATTTTGTTATTGACCAAATACTTATTTTCCACCATAATTTGCAAATAAATTCTTTAAAAATCCTACAATGTGATTTTCTGGAATTTTTTTTCTCATTTTGTCTCTCATAGTTGAGGTATACCTATGATGAAAATTACAGGCCTCTCTCATCTTTTTAAGTGGGAGAACTTGCACAATTGGTGGCTGACTAAATACTTTTTTTCCCCACTGTAGCTGCTTATCAGACTTTTTCTCACAAGAAACAGACAGACTAGACAGACAACAATAAATATGACTGACACACACAAAGCGCTTTGCTGAATGACAGAAAACTGGCGCTGGCTCCACCGCACGTGCTTTTATAGCTTCCTGGTCATGACGTCATCCACCGTGACGTCCCGTTCAGCTATTGGACTGATTTCACATGTGATTCAGAGCGTGGGTCGCAGAAGGCGTTCCCCTAGCGTTCTCGACGCAGCTCGAGTTCCTGAAGAGGAATCCCTTGTGATAGTGTTGCAATATTTATGATATTGCTAATATAAATCAACTGATTTACAACCAGGACTGAGAACATGGCCTGTAGTGTTTAGAATTCATGGCCTATTGAATTGCATAACCAGATTCCCCAGCCAGACTACACAAGACACGAGGCAGCTGTATATTTGCGTATTCTTCGTATCATTTGTATGTTGCTTGTTGATGAATGCAGTTAGTTATAACAGGCTAGAAGAGAGTGAGAGTTTAGCAATCAGTGTGCTAAAAAATATCTATTACTATGAAAATTAATCCATTCAAGACATTTAATATATACAATTTGAATATTTTTCCCAAAGTAATTTCCGTTATGATCAAGTGAGTCCCCAGAGTGTAAACTCCAAATGGCTATCATTAAATTCTTGTCCTGCATGCTACATTTGGCTGATCTGCTTTTAGGTGTTTGATTGAACTGGGTACATGCAAACAAGCCATATTTATATAATCCTGTCACATAAATTGTGTTTACTAAAACATAATGTAATCCCATTATTCAAAATAGTCAAAACATAATGTAATGCCTTTATTCCAAAAATAATTACGTCTAAAAAATTGCAAAATTGGTTGGCAGATGAGTGACCTGCGATGTCCTGACTCTTATTTACTATTTATGCGGTTGGCTCTCTGAGAGATTTGATGGAACTGAATGTGCCGCTTACTTTTACACATTGTGTGCATTTGATGTATTTTTAGGAGACATCTCAATAACAAATGTGCATCCATTGGAAGGACTCACTAGCGGTTGGCCTATGAGATAAATAAAAACATAGGTGGTCTTATATAAGACACAGAATGTCAGGACAATTTAAAACCAGACTGAATGAGTTATCCTCAGTTTTGAACACAACTGAGTTCAGAAGGATCAGAACAGATTTAAGAACAAAAGGTTTGTGTTCTTTCAAAGACTGCATGAAGGAGCAATACCAAAGAAGCAGGAGAAATGTCATCTTGTTATTGCAAAACGAGAGCTCATGGTGTTCTTTTATAGGAACGTTAATAGAGAGCAAAGGGGAAGGCGTCCATGAGGATTTAATGTGCTACTTAGATGTGACGTCGAATTTATTGGGTGATCCTGTGATGAGAGCACATGACTGTACAAATTTAACTACAGATAATCCTCCTTTGACTGCAGAGGTGGTTGCCTTTCATATTTTGGTTTAGCCCTGATCAGATTATTAGCACCTCATAAGGATTCTGTGCTAATCATCATTTGATAAAGGTCAAGCCAAATTATGAAATCATCAACCTCAGTTCTGAAGAACTAAAATGTTCCACATTTGTTTATCATTAAATAGCAGTTAGTTACGGTCCTCGGATGTAATATGCAGTCCAACAGCACTGGGGCTTTTCACAGTTTGTATCACACTTCTTTTCCGTGTTTACACGTTCCAGACAAGCTGCCCGTCTGAGTATTAGTGGTTGGGTTTTTTGATTCAACAACAGGTGGCAACAAGTGCTTGCCTTTATTCATTCAGAACCAAAACACTACTACTGTGTGTTGCTCAAGGCATAGCAGTTCATTCTGCTGTGGCTTCATTTGGAAATATTTTTTGCTGGCTGAGCAAAAAAACAAAAAAAAAACGTTAATGTGTCAATGTAAGTGTTAGTTCACCCAAAAATTTAAATAATAATAATTCTTCTTTGTAGGTATTTATGTCACTTATATACACTTATGTTGTTCCAAACTACTAAGATTCATGTGCATGTGAATTTATGTGAATAAAACACTACATTAAATCTGTTCATTATAGAAAGCAACTGTTCCTCTTCAGAAGACTGGGATTTAACCATTTGATTCATATGGATTACTTTTACAATGTCTTTAAAAACTTTTTGAAGCGTCAAATTTTGGTTCCATTCACTTTCAATGGAAGAACAGAAATCTCTCAGGTTTTATTATAGAGTATATCTTCATTTGCTTTTAAAATGAATGGAAGTCTCATGGGCTTGGAACAACATAAGGGAGAGTAAATTATTACAAAAGTTTTATTTTTGAGAGAATTAACACTTTATAGGGTTAGTTCACCCAAAAATGAAAATGCTGTCATTAATTACTCACCCTCATGTTGTTCAAAACCTGTAAGACCTTTGTTCATCTTCGGAACACAAATTAAGATATTTTTGATGAAATTGGAGCTTTCTGACCCTGCATAGACAACAAAGTAACTACTACGTAGCTACCAATGCCCAGAAATGTAGTAAAAACATCATTAAAATAGTCCATGTGTCATCAGTGGTTCAACCGTAATTGTATGAAGCTACGAGAATACTTTTTGAATACTTGAATATGGTAGTTATGTTGCTGTCTATGCAGGGTCAGAAAGCTCTTGGATTTCATTAAAAATATCCTAATTTGTGTTCCGAAGGTGAACAAAGGTCTTACAAGTTTGGAACGATGTGAGGGTGAGTAATTAATGACAGAATTTCATTTTCGGGTGAACTATCCCTATAATGCTAATTTCTTGTTTCTTGGATATAAAAGTAATATGATACAATCATACTTGGTTTAAATATCAGGACATCGGGGACACACTAAAAATTACTGTGATGTAGCATCTCACAGCATATGCCAGAATATTGCATCTTTATGTGAGATACTGTATGTTCTGACTAATGAATTTTATCCTAGTGGGACAACCGACACACCATACTGAAGCATGTGGGACATCTAAAATACTGAAGCACTGCTGGCAATGCCGAAGTCCTCAGCAGCTGTCTCAGTCTCTCACAGCTCAGGCAGATGATAACATAAACACATGCCAAAAGATCCTGCAGTAGGATTTTTACCTCCTGGGCAGCAGTAATAGGGCTCGAATCGTCTTCATTATTGTTGTTGGATGTACATGTTATGGAGAAACTGGTGATAATTTCACATTTTTGTTGCAAGTGGATGAAATCTTTTTGGATAAATGCAGAAAAAAACATTGAGATGCTTTCAAAATGTACCCCAAATTTATCTGAATGCACCGAGTGGACCATAATGGCTTGTCAGCATAGGCTGAAACATTCAGAGTTGTGACAGAATCAGATATAAACAAACCAATATAACTGGAAGTAGGCAGTGACCGTATCAAGAAACGGGGGCTAGTCTGTGAGATCGCATGAGTCATAATAACAGAGTGATTCATACAAGCATCCATCAAGTCAACCAGACGTTAATCATCAGCTGGCCCTTCTAGAAGACCTGAGGCTGGAAATGTCAACAGGCAGCTATTTTCACAGTCAATCTGTCAAACAGACCAACTGGTGAGTGTTGTTGAGTGCCTGAATTTATTAGTATAATCAAAAGGCCATCGTGAAGCCACCTGTAGATTAAAGAAGAATAGAGCCAAAAAGAACAGATCAAAATTGGTATAGTTTCTTGTGAAGAAGTCAATTTTAGCAAAAACATTAATAAAAATAAAACAGATTTAAAAATTTGAAACAGTTGAACAGTTTTTGCTACTACAGTGTAATAAAAAAATTAATGAAAAATTATACATTTAATAAAGGTTTTTAATAAATGTCTTCAGCACTACTTTGTAATCAGTTTGAATCAGATTCCCTAAATTCCAAATCTCCCATTAAGCAAATACATTCTGCTTGTGAAACAAACAAACAACCAGAAACAATTAATTTCATAGCTTCAATATTCATTATGTAGTTAATACAAAGTCTTGTGATTTCTGCCTCAGAAAAACAGAATAGTTTATTCTGTTAGAAACTATTGTGTTTTTCTAAAACTTTTCTGCAAAAATCCTCAACATCTCACACACAAACCTCAATAGCAGTGACAAACTTTAAGTAAAAAAGGGATCTGCACACAACAAATAACAAAAGAAGAGCAACACCATAAAGCCAACAAATGGTAAAACAAAAAGCCTATAACCGTAAGCACATCATTTATCCATGCTGCAATACATGCTGGGAGCATGAAAATCAAATCAGTATTATTGCTCAGTATGAAAATGTTCAGAGAGCTTTGTTTGGCAAGTTGGGAGAACATTTGGAGGAATACTGTTGGTTTAACACTTGTTTTTCTCATAGAAATTCAAATTATCTTACATTTTTCAGTATGCGTGACTCAGAAAGCCCTGTATCCTGGATAAAATGTGATTCCGTTTTTATAGCGCAGTTTAAACTGATACATTTCTATTTATATTGACAGTATTTAGTTCTTAGTTAAGTTCTTTGATAGCTATATAAAAAGTGTCTTTCCTTGAAATGTTACATAATTGATGGGATATTTCATGAGGTCAGTAAACGCAATATAATCCACTCACATTTATGCAACTATCTATATTGAGCAATACAGAACAGGAAGTTCCCTGACATATGATGACCAGCAAGTGCTTGCCCAATCACATGGGACAAACATGCAAGGCCTGCCCTGCTCCATCTTAAATGATATTCTGGGAAAAGAGAATCCCTCACCTCATAAAGTCCATTTGGTCTACATTTTACATATGATTATGATCACGTCCTTGAATTCCCAGGCCAGTTTCCCAAAGTACAACACGAATACCAGGATATTTTAGTCAGCCAAAATAAACCTTGATGACCTAAATTATTTTCTGGAAGTAGGTCTGCCTCCTGAGATTTCTAAAAATGTTGGAAGGTTTGGTAGCACTTTAGATTATTAGGGAACACATATTCACTATTAACTAAAACTTTTTCCACAATAAACTTCAATTTGCTGCTTATTGATAATTGTTGTTGTAGTTATGTTTAGGTATTGGGCAGAGTTAAGGGATCTAGAATGTCAGGCAGAATAAGACATATAATATATGCTTTATTATATATAATATGTGCTTTAGAAATACTAATAAACAGCCCACATGCTAGTAATATGACATTTTTTAAAACAATCTATTTAATAAAGGAAATTGGCATGTTACATTTATTACATACACTGAACAAAATTATAAACGCAACACTTTTGTTTTTGCACCCATTTTTCATGAGCTGAACTCAAAGATCTAAGACTTTTTCTATGTACACAAAAGGCCTATTTCTCTCAAATATTGTTCACAAATCTGTCTAAATCTGTGTTAGTGAGCACTTCTCCTTTGCTGAGATAATCCATCCACCTCACAGGTGTGGCATATCAAGATGCTGATTAGACAGCATGATTATTGCACAAGTGTGCCTTAGGCTGGCCACAATAAAAGGCCACTCTAAAATGTGCAGTTTTACTGTATTGGGGGGTCCAGGGGTGTCCGAAAACCAGTCAGTATCTGGTGTGACCACCATTTGCCTCACGCAGTGCAACACATCTCCTTTGCATAGAGTTGATCAGGTTGTTGATTGTGGCCTGTGGAATGTTGGTCCACTCCTCTTAAATGGCTGTGCGTTTTCATTCACTCATTCACATACATGCAATACATGTATTGTAGTTATAGTGAAGTAAAATCAATGCTATAATTCATATTAAAATCAGAGAACCCAAAATTGGATTTTTTGCTGGTATGCATCTGTGAATATTTCACACTTATTGCATCCAGTCCCTTAATATCCAGGTACAATGAACCTAGTCTGATATTCCAAACTAATGGGTTTAACCAGTAGCTGCCCTGTGAAATCATCAAGATGATAACATACTTAATAACATTATCCTATTACAAAATCTATGAAAGGTGACATTCTCACTTAGAGCAGTCACTGAGAACAATTAAACAATTAGATCAGTTATATTACAATTTTGAAAGCTGATGGCAATGAAACTGGATCTTGGACCTGCAGTAACAAAGCAACTGTTCCACTGTGTAAGTGAGACTGCAGACTTTATATGAATCCTTCCCAACTTATTGTCCATTTACAGCGATTGTTAACAAGCTGGGTCAATAATTGACCCCTCTATACCCTTATATAGTGCACTATTTAAGGGAAAAGCCATTTAAAGTGGTGTCCAAAACCATAGCTGTGTCTCATTTGGAAGGCTGCACCCTCCGGAGGTCGCATTCGAAGGCTGCATACGTCATTGAGGCTGTCTCATTTCAGAAAAGCAAGTAGGACGCGCCGAATGCGACCTTCGAATGCGACCTTCTTTCACAGGAATTCGGAGGATGCATGAGGTGTATCCTTCGCTGCTACAGATAACCCACAATTCTTTGCGTCGCCGTAAACAACCGTTGTTAATTTGAAAAATGCCGGCACCGGCAGATCTAACACACACAAGCGCAGATGTTTACAACTTAACTTAAATCGCCTCGATAAAAATGGATAAACTTTGTTTTTAATATCCTCCTCCTTTTTTTCTTCTCTAACAGAAGCTTCTGCATCGTCTGCTGTACATACGATGCAGCTCCTCAAACATTGAACAAAATAAAACAAGTAAAAGCATTTTTTTTTCAAATTACTTTCCAAATTTAGAAATAATTTTCCTTAATTTAAGTAGTGTGAGAGCGCAACAATGCTCTAAATGTGTTGGCATAGCAACGTGATACTTCCTGTTTCCTTTTCCGCCTGTCCTACGAAGGCCGTCTCATTTAATTCTAGGCTGAGGACACTTCGTATATGCATCCTACAGAGGATGCGACCTCCAGAGGATTCGACCTCCGGAGGACGCAGCCTTCTAAATGAGACACAGCTCATTCCATATATTATCAAGTGAACTCGCCATAGCCCATAATGCACCACAATAATGAGTGTACACTCAGGGGCTGGAGAATGCCTATAATGCTGTAGATGGTGTGCACAGTAGTTAATTGTTTAATTAAGGTTTATACTAGCAATTCTCCATGACAGATTTCAATATAAAACATGTTGTTGTTACTGGAGCTTGTCAGTCAGCTAAGACAGTGTCAAGAACAGTAGAAGCTAGCTATGTAGCAAGTACAAACTTTGCAGAAGTTATTTTATTTGTTTGTTTGTTATTTTGTATTTTTTCTGAAACTATAAAACTACTAAGAGGCAGCATAATTAATTTTCACTTTTCTCCAAGGAAAACAACAACAAAAGACACAAACTTATTTTCATTCACTCATTCACAAGTGGACTAGGTCTATATTTGAGGACTAATAAAGGGAACTGTCAGGGATAGTCCAGCCTCGTCAGACCCAATCACCTCACCTCACTATCAGCCGCACCTGTCACCACCTCATCAACACTAGCTCAAATACACAGTCTCTGCAGTTGCACTCTGTCTGGTCTTGAGTTCACTATGCTACTCCTTACCTGACTCTCCTACCTGGACTCTTACCTGCTACCTGCCTGTCTTCACCTTTGGCATCATCTGTCGGACCTGTAAAGAGCTACAAGGATCTGTTATCAACCTGAGCTAAGTCCAGTCATGATCAAAGACTCTGAGTTACTCACTGTTTGCTCTGCATCTTTCCCCTCTGCACCAAGCTGTTAATAAAGAGCTTTAACTTTCCTGTCTGTCTCCCCGAGGTCTCCTTCTGTATTGTGATAGGAATAGTGAATAAGGGTATAGAAGGCAATTTGGGGTACAGCCATAGATTTTAGATACTGCTTTGCAAAACCTATGAATTTATGAATTTAAAGAATATTTTTATAGCATTTCACCAGTTTGAAACCGCACAATGCACAATGGATGCACGCAATAGTGCCTAAGAAGTTGGCCAAAAAAGAGGCAGCATAATTAATTTTCACTTTTCTCCAAGGAAAACACAACAACAAAGACACTCCTTCCTGTTTTCTCAGCCAGCCAAACCAACGTCAATGTAAATCAAGTTAGGAAAAAAAACTGATTCCATATTTGTTTGTGCTATTGTGTCTGTTTTTTACTCCCAGTAACAACTGTTAAAAAGTGAGTTATTGTAGCAATGGTCATATTAATCATATTCAAGACAACCAAATGATATCCAGTAGAATAAGAGTTCAAAGAAACACATTTCTGGTTTAGTGTCAGTGAATGTGTACTTAATCTGAACTGATGAGATGAGAGGGAGTTACATAGGCCAAAAATGTTTGGAAACACTAGCCATGACATGACCCATCAGACACTTCAGTTAAAAAGAAAAAACATGAACACATTTCAGCTCAGGACACGTGAATAACTCATCACCTCGTTTCTCTGTGAGAAAGGTAAACTATGTGCCATGTGTTGTGAGCAGCAGGAGACATGAGCGCCTGAAGGGCAGCCAGGTCCTAGCTCTCCTCACTGTGCTCTCTGCTGAGGTCTCCATCATATGCACACTGGCAATTCACACAAAGACATATTAGTCAAATCTTTCACCTCCAAGAGCTGCTTCACATTACAAAAAGGTTTTTAGTGTTAGATCAGCACCTATTGTTGCAGATTTAAAAAAAACAAAACAACAACACTGGAAAAAACACTGGATATGACTGCAGACTGGACTGCACATCATTTAAGCCTTTGAGCTCTTCCTGTTTTGAAGATGTTCCCATTAAACAGATCTTATTTCATTCCCTTGGCAGAAATGAAAATGCGATACAGCACGACCAGGCCAGGAAAATTAGCAGAAAAGCAAGTAATGGCCAACAGCACAGAGAGTTGATTCTCTAGCAGACTCTAGTGGTTACATTTGTTATTGCTATATTTCCAAACAAACGAGAAGCACAGATCCCCCTCATCGCCATTACCATCGGCCAACACTCCTGCCTGTCTGATGGTACTCCAAACAAAATGACTACCACATGTGAATGTTCTTATATCTGCAAATCCTCCTGACACTCACTCTGACAGCTCCAAGACGTTTCTTTACCTAAAGCGAAAGAGGAAATTTAGACACTAAAATTTGCAAACCAAAATGCATAACTTCTCATTGTAAGGTAAGACAGTCCAGCTCCTTCACTGACTGACATCTTGCTTTAGTGGGACTGGCAGGGAGCAAGACAAGATCTGCCAAGCACAACAAGAAATCAGGCCTGTTTATGGAGATAACAAGCGCAGTAGGGAGTCAGCAGCTGCCCGATCCAGAGGCTCTCCGAGGCTAATAGAGCAGATCCATTCAATCCATCCACAGCAACTGCATGAGGGCCTGCGGTGACTGTCCAGAAACAAAGCACTGATAGAGGGCATATTTGAAGGGAGAACACAGATGAATAGCTTTAAAAGACTAGTCTTACTAACAAACAACAAAAATTTATTTTTGAAATGTTGACATTAGGTAACAGAATCAGACATTATTAACATTTTTCCAAGAAAGAAATTAAATTAAAATGAAAATAGAGACTTTTGCTTTTCCTAGATTTTTCTCCTGATAAAAAAAATTAAAATTTCCTCCCAATAATCTCATATTTCTCTTTTAATGTCTCAGCAATGCCTCAACCTGTGCATATATCTGCTGATATCCACATTCAAAAATCTGAGATTTCAATATGAACTCCCAAACAATAGCATTTCACTGCCAAATAGAGGACTGGGGGCCCAATAGGGGGCCTCAGCAAACCTCTAAAATGGCCTCAAATTGACTTAAAGTATGCAAAACAAGCAATAAAATAAGCCAAAACAACTAAAAAACATGATGTCTTATTTTATTTAACTACCTCAACAACTGTTTTTATTTTTCCCAGTAGAATCCAGTTTAGCTGAAAAATCTGGATATATATGAGGAATACTATTTTTTTTTAAAGTGTGACCTCTAGAACTGGAAAAGTAATGTGAATTAATAAAACCTTATTTTATTTTATTTTATAATGAATTTTCTATTAATTAAACTCAAAAATATTTAATCAGGCAGAAAATGTGAGTAAAAATAATTTTACTCTACTCTTTACTCCATCCAGCATGGGTGAAGAATTTGTGGGGAACATAAGTAAATTCATCCCTTGCACTTTTTTTCGGATGTGTTCACATAGAGTTTTTCAAGGGCCAGTCTGAATAAATCTAGATTTAAATTCAAAGAGACAGGATAGTCTATGCATGATCTGATGTTTTATTCATATCCAAAATGAGTCCGTGTGAACATTACAGAGCACTTAACACTCTCATGCAGTGTATGTTTCATTCATACTGGAAGCTGGAGGGTGCTCTCACGCTGAAAGTCCAAAACGGACTCATAAAAGTAATAACTTATGATGTGCCAGGAAATCCCTAATATGGGCAGTTATTCATGGACTGAATAACAAGCAAAAATGTTTTGACTGATGAAACATGAAGACAATAAACACACAATTGTGACAATATATGGTTTATGTGTGTTTTTCAAGTCATCTCCAGGTAATAAATAAATAAAGTACATACATAATGCAGTGCTAATTGACATATCATTTAGTATAGAAACTATAAACGTCTTGGTTACGTATGGTAATCTTCGTTCCCTGATGGAGAGAACGGAGACGTTGTGTTGAGTGTACAGCACTAGGGGTCGCTCTTGGGAGCCCAAACACCTCTGATGTCTTTGAGAAAAAGCCAATGAAATTGGGTGTGCAAAATTTGCATAGCTGGCCATGCCCCGGACATCCGGGTATAAATATGCCAGCGTGGCATCTGCTCACTTGTTCTGTTCTGATGAGTCGAGAACCCACTCAGAGGCAATTCGGAGTTGTGGCATGAAGGACACAACGTCTCTGTTCCCTCCATCAGGGAACGAGGGTTACCATATGTAACCGAGACGTTCCCTTTCTGTCATTCACTCCAACATTGTGTCAAGTGTATAACACTAGGGCTCCCTATACTAAACGCCATAACTGCCGAACTGCCGTCACGAGTCCACGGGGGCGCAGATGTTGACAAGCTAATGTGTCACAACCAAATGCACCTCTCCTCCTCCCCTCTGCCGGAGCCTTTTCCCATAGTAATACTCACCATAACATAACAGCTGAAAAGTCTTGGTAGTAACGTTGGGACAGTGACTATTCCCCCTAGGGAAAAAGGCACTACGGAGATCACATCCATGTGAGGTAACATGTGAAGATCCACCTATGGACTTACAGAGGAAGTACCACATAGGCAAGGTACTGGGGTGGGCTCCGCGTAAGGGGAGATCTACCAAAACCCAGAACCTATCGACAGAATGTCTGTCTAGGGGAACACTGAGCCTCAGGGGCAATACAGTGGAGAATACACACATGGGGCCTCAAAAGGAGCCACTACATTTGGAGCACTAACCCAATACAAGAGTTCACTCGAGGGAACACACCTCGTAATGAGATCTAATAGCAAGTTTCTCCGTCGAACTTCGCTAAGAAAAAGTGCTTATGTGATGGAAGGGTAGTCCAGAGTTCATAAAAGGAACCTGAGCTGGATTGAATAAGCACATAATTACCCTCGGGGGAGTAATGCTGGTAGCAAGCTCTACACCCTGCCAGTCTCCTGAGTCAAAGAACTGACGTCCAGAACTCCAGAAGAAACTGGTTCCATTCGTAGATTATAAAATCTAGCAAATGTATTATGTGAAGCCCAACCTGCAGCTCTACAGATATCTGCTAGAGAGGCCCTGTTCGCCAGGGCTGCTGATGTAGCCATGCTCCTGGTAGAGTGAGCCCTCACTCCCAGTGGGCAAGGTAGGTCTCTGGCCTGATAGGCCGTTAGGATCGCATCCACAATCAAGTGGGAGATCCTTTGTCCGGAGACAGCATTCCCCTTCTGCTGTCCTCCAAAGCAGATAAAGAGCTGTTCAGAACATCTGAAACTCTGAGTGCTATCTAGGTATGTGCGAAGGGCTCGCACTGTGCACAACAGAGACAGGTCGGAGTCCCCTTCTTGGAAGGGGATAGCTTGCAATGTTACCACCTGGTCCCTTGAAGGAGTGGTGGGAACCTTGGGCACATATCCAGGCTGAGGTCTCAGGACAATGTGAAAGTCTGCCGGCCCGAAATCCAGGTATGATTCATTAACGGAGAGGGCTTAAAGATCCCCCACCCTCATGACAGAAGTGAGTGCAGTCAGGAGGGCCGTCTTCATAGAGAGGGCACTGAACTCAACTGACTGAAGGGACTCAAATGGATCTCTCTGTAAGGCCTGCAAGACCACAGTAAGATCCCAAGAGGGAATGAGACGTGGCCTCGGAGGGTTCAACCTCCAGGCGCCTTTGAGGAACCTAATAACCAGATCGTGCTTCCCCACCGATCTGCCTCCCATGGTGTCATGGTTAGCCGCAATCGCAGCCACATACACCTTAAGTGTAGAAGCAGACAGATGCCTGTCCAGGCCTCCTTGGAGGAAGGAGAGCATAGATCCGATGCCACATCTCCGAGGGTCCTTACCCTGGGAAGAACACCAATTCACGAAAACGCACCACTTCAGGTCATACAGCCGCCTTGTCAAGGGGGCTCTGGCCTGAATTATAGTATTCACCACTGCTGGTGAAAGGTCTCTGAGTTCCTCCTGGTCGCGTCCAGGGACCAAACATGAAGGTTCCAGAGCTCCGGGCGCAGATGCCAAATTGTGCCCTTCCCCTGAGAAAGGAGGTCCTTCCTCAGGGGAATTCGCCAGGGAGGAACTGATGCCATGAGCATGAGCTCAGAGAATCAGGTCCTGTTGGGCCAATAAGGGGCCACAAGCAGGAGCTGTTCTCCGTCTTCCCTGACTTTGCACAGTGTCTGTGCAATGAGGCTAACTAAGGGAAATGCATACTTGAGTAGGTCCCTGGGCCAGCTGTGAGCCAGTGTATCCGTGCCGAGGGGAGCCTCGGTCAGGGAGTACCACAACTGGCAATGGGTCGATTCCGATGAAGCAAACAGGTCCACCTGTGCCTGGCCGAACCGACTCCAAATCAGCTGAACCGTTTGGGGGTGAAGCCTCCACTCGCCCCTGAGCGAGACCTGTCGCGAGAGGAGATCCACTACCCGATTGAAGATATGAGTGGAATGCAGAGACCTGAGTCTCTGCTAGCTCCAAAGTGACATGTGATGGGGGCGAACACTACCCTGGTGGTTGATGTATGCCACCGTGGCTGTGTTGTCTGTCTGGTCCAACACGTGCTTACCTTGGATCAAGGGTCGAAACCTCCTCAAGGCCAAAAGCACTGTCAACAACTCCAGGCAATTGATATGCCAATGCAGCCAAGGGCCTGTCCAGACCCCTGATGCTGCATGCTCATTGCACATGGCGCCCCAGCCTGTCTTGGAAGCATCTGTTTTAACAACAATGCACTCCTGCCCATAGAAAAGAGATGTCCTCCCAAGGACTGAAGGTACGGCGACACAATGGTGTGAAGTTCACACGGTGTGAGCCGTGACACCATGCCCATCTTGGGACTCAGGTACGATGCCAGTGCTGAAGTGGTCTTATATGCATCAGTCCCAGTGGCGTGACCATGGCTGAGGATGCCATATGCCCCAGGAGCCTCTGAATATTTTTGAGAGGGACCGCTGTTCTCTGCTTGAAAGCCCTCATGCTTTTCAGCACAAACTGAGCACGATCCTGAGAGAGGCGTGCAGTCATCGTAACCGAGTCCAATTCTACACCGAGAAAAGAGATACTCTACACAGGGGAGAGTTTGCTCTTTTCCCAGTTGACCCTAAGTCCCAATCGGGCTAGGTGGTGGAGGACCATGTCCCTGTGTGAGCAAACCAATTCTCGTGAGTGAGCTAGGATCAGCCAGTCATCGAGGTAATTGAGAATGCGAATGCCCACTTCCCTGAGTGGAGCAAGGGCAGCTTCCGCGATCTTCGTGAAGACGCAAGGAGACAGGGACAGCCCGAAGGGAAGAACTTTGTACTGATATGCCCATCCTTCGAAAGCAAACTGAAGAAACGGCCTGTGCCTTGGTAGGATTGAGACATGAAAGTATGCATTCTTCAGGTGATCTCTGACAAGTTAATATATGCTTGAGGCTTAACATTCTGAACGGAAGCTTGTGAAGGGCCCGGTTCAGAGTCCTCAAATCCAGTATTGGTCTGAGCCCCCCGCCCTTCTTGGGTACAATGAAGTACGGGCTGTAAAACCCCTTGTAAGATTATTGATGCCATTTGTCTGGACCAGAAGAAGGCCACAGTCTGTAAAGACAAATAACTCTTACGAGAACCGACACCTGAACTCTCACAAGCCTAAGATCTTCACTCAAGACAACACACCAGACAACTGAGAGAAACAAAAGTTTCACACCTCTGTATGATTCTCCACATCCATTACCTTTACTTACTATCCCACTCTCCCCCTCATTTCCATCTAAACACAGGACACTACAAAGATCATCGAAATCACCTTTCTTAATCAGAGTTTATTACAATGCAACTATTCATGTCTGATGTCATTTGAAAGGTCTCTGTATGTCTAGTAAAAGGGTCTCATTCTAGGTTTAAATCGCCGTCATGCATGAATGAACGATATTTTTGCAGTTTTACACATAATAATCCACGATGATCACATTACACAAAACTGAAATTGCATGTCAAAATAACACATTGTCAATATTTTTTGAGACCCCCCAAAATTTCACAAATCACGTTTTCAGGGGAGCCCATGTCTTCTTAAAAGGAGCTACCCCTAGCTACCCCGTAGTTCGCACAATACCTTTCTCCCCAGCCTGGCACAAATGGCTCGATTAGTTCCGGGTTTGATGAAGGACCGCCTTCCGAAAAACGAAATGTGTTGTGATTGGTTAGCTGTTCCAGTGCGTTGTGATTGGCGAACAGCTTAGATGATGTTTCAATACTGCCCCGCCCCGTGCCAAAGCAGCAAGTTCCGTATGCTCCGGTATAGTTAAGGGTGCCATTAATATTGCCATATCAATTTGAGCCGGATTCAGACCCCAAGAATATTGAACAAGAGGATTGTGCAGAACCTTTGCACGCATGGATATTGCAAGACATATTAGAGTGGTAACGTTATTGTTGTTGTCTTTTTGGCTAAATCACATTTTAGATAGGATGTCAACAACTGCTTAAAAATAACTGCATTTTCTATGTACAGATAAGTGCAACGGTAATATGTATTATGTTTATTGTTCTTTAATTCTAATGTTATAACATGAATTGCAGTGAAACTGTTATACAGTTGAATTTATTTATATCATAGTCCAGTGTTTCCCACAGACTTGCACTCTATTTGTGGCGGCATTTATATGCAAATTCAATCTCTGCCAGCAGGAGGTGCTGTTGGAGTGGTAGAGATAGAGGTTTCCTCTGTAACGGCTGTACACAAAGCAGCGCTCCGCTCACAGACGCTGCTTTATCAGACATTACATGCATGATGAAATGAAAATGACAGTTGGTTTCCTTCAGAAATACAGTGATATAAAAACACCCGCACCGGGTTTCGATTTTGAATCGTGCAGTGCTCATGTTTATTCAGCGAAGTCAAAGCATTTAGGAAAATCTATTTGTGGTGGTCAGTTTTGATATTGTGGTGGGCGCTACAAATAAATCAATGTATGAGAAACACTGTAGTCTAATTCTGCAGATTACATAATTGTCCAGTACTGTACTGTCAGCAATTTATAAAAACGTTTTCATAATTGTAATATACATATTTACATACATAATTATTCAGGTGCATGTGTAAAACTTGCGAAAACTTGATGCTACAGCAGCACTTCGTCGTCGTTGTCTTGTCTGATGCATTCAACCAAGCGTTCTAACTCCGACCTCGCCCCTCCCCACCCCCCAACCATTCGAATTTCCGTAGGCGGGAATTATTTTAATGATATTCTAATGGGCCGCTTTGTGACATCACAAAACCCAGAAAACAACACTGTAGTCCAAGCGAGCCGTTCGTTGTAGTTCTTGAAAAGGGCTTTTTAAAAAACAAAATATCTCCCTTTGGAGTGGACTTTGAGATTTGTAACTTTGTAGATCTTTT
Organism: Sinocyclocheilus grahami; assembly: GCF_001515645.1. Classification (NCBI taxonomy): domain Eukaryota; kingdom Metazoa; phylum Chordata; class Actinopteri; order Cypriniformes; family Cyprinidae; genus Sinocyclocheilus; species Sinocyclocheilus grahami. The sequence continues at coordinate 277,618 of NW_015505633.1, forward strand.
TTATGCCCAAACATACACACTACACACTGACTAAAATTCAAAAAGTTAAAAAGCATAATAAGACCCCTTTAAGGGAGAGTGACAAAGAGCTCAGGGAATCTGTAGACAGATCTCCCACATGATTGCTGTGTGTATTATTTTCTTCTACCAGGTAACTACTTCTAAATTGTTCATTTCTGGATTATTGATAATGTATATTATTGATTAGGGATTTATGTGAATTATTATTACCCTCCCTGGTTAATAAATTGTTATACTTGATTTATTGTATTTACTGAAATGTAATAATTATTACAGATCTCTTAAAACCTTTTTTCATTTTGGAGTGAGATTAATTAAAGAGGTAATGTATTTAAGAAAATATATTTAATCTAATCTTGTTTTGTAAAAGGAAAGACAGCATCATGCAAGAATCCTTCTGCCGCACCATTGGCTGCCGTCGTTGGACCAGTGGGAGGACCTTACACCCTTCTTCATTTCGGCCAGGGGGACAGGCTCGATTGCACCCTTCTCAAGAAAGGTTGCAACCTCCGCCCAAAGAACAGCCGCATTCTCGCCTCATACTGAGGTAAACAGAATGCCCCTGAACTTGGGCGGGCGCCTGGCGAACTGAATCGCATAGCCTAGCCGAATGGTTCTGAGGAGCTATCGGGAGGGATTGGAGAGGCTTAACCAAGCATCCAGATGCCCTGCCAATGCAACGGTCTCAAAGGAACCATGTTCGACATACCTCGGGCAGGGATCCTGTGGCTGAGCGGAGTGGAAGGCGCTGTGGTAGGAGGTGAAACGTCCTGTAAAACACACTTGTCCTTGTCCTTGTCCGCAGGGTCTGTCACATGTGCCACTGATGGATGAGGGAACATGAGTCCGCCAGCATGCGTCGTGTTGGCTGAGTTATAGACCCTTTGCATCTGAACGTGAGGAGACAGAGTGTCTGTGTCCAAACAGGTTCTGATGCATGGTTTCAGTATCTGGCCGTCGCAAATGGGAGGGTAAAAAAGGCTGTGTGTGTGACCAAGAGAAGAAGGAAATTGCTCTTTTATTGACCAGGTGGTGGCTATCTGCCAGGTGGCAGACAGCCGTGGTGGAGCCCCTTCGGAAGTGGATCCAGGCTGGCCAGATGGTCCCGCCTCCCTGGGTCGCCCATCTCAGGAATGCTTTTAAGACTTGCGAGGGTTCCTGGTGCTCTGATGATGAGCTGGCGGTGCCACCTTCCTGCGAGTGATGGGCTGTTGGTCAGGCTTGACTGAAGGCCCAGGCTGTTGCGGGGCCTCAGCAATCCTTGCAGGGGGCCGTCCCTGGTGACGAGAAGATGGGGGCTGCTGACTCGGGGGTGCAGGAGCAGGACCTGACCCACGCCAAGGCAGGATGTGTTTGATGGCCTCCGTCTGCTTCTTTACTGTGGAGAACTGCTGGGAAAATTCTCCCTCGGTGTCACCAAAGAGACCAACCTGTGAAATGGGAGCGTCAAGAAAGCATACTTTCTTGGCTTCCCACATCTCAGCCAGGTTGAGCCACAGGTGGCGTTCCTGGACAACTAAAGTGGACCTTGCCCTCCCCAGAGCCTGCGCCGTGACCTTCGCAGCCCGGAGGGCATAGTCAGTTGCCGAGCACAGTTCCTGCAGTACCTCTGGGTTGTGACCACCCTCGTGCAGCTCTTTCAACGCTTTGGCCTGGTAGATGGCCGTAGTGTGCAGGGTGGACGCAGCTTGTCCAGAAGCCGCATAAGTCTTCGCCACTAGGGACAAATAGAACTTACAGGCCCTGGACGGGAGTCTCGGGCAGCCCCGCCAGGTGGCGGCGTTTTGCGAGTAAATATGCACCGCAATTGCTCTCTCCACCTGGGGAACCTCCGTATACCCCCTCGCTGGACCCCCATCGAGGGTGGTGAGGGCAGAGGTGCCAGTGTACCATGTTCTGGCCGAAAAAGGGACCTTCCACGATTTCGTCAGCTCCTCGTGCACTTCCGGGAAGAAAGGCACCGGACCCGAGCGTGACTTAGTGTCGCGCTCAGCACCCAGAAACCAATCATCCAGCCGCGAGTGGTCGGGGCAGGGTGGGGGATACCACTCCAGCCCGATGCTCTTGGCTGCCCGGGCAAGCACAGCTGCCATCTCAGTGTCAGCCTCAGACTGGCGCTCAGCGCCCGTAGCTGCTTGCTTAGCCGAGTCATCTACTTCTGATGGCTCAAGCCCGCCCTCCGATGCTGCGATCGACAGCTCGTCCTGCTCGCGAGCCTCAAATGAGTGATTGAGCCCGCCCAGGGACGGGCTGTCAAACTCTTCTGGAAACTCGTCCAGTAAGCACGAAGCAAGGGAAGAACGGGAAGCTCGCGGGGATTGCCCTGGCCAAAGTAATCCCTCCTCCCCATGCTCTTCCATGGCGCACATCGCTGCAGCCTCATAACCGGAGGTAGAAGGACCAGAGCGGCAAGCAGCCACTGTGACTCTGGGTCTTTTGGTGAAGAACCTGAGCCGCGAGTGCAACGTGCCGATGGGAAGTGCCTCGCAAGCGGAGCACGAACCATCCACAAGTGCTGCCTCAGTGTGAGCACGGCCCAAACACTGAATACAATGCTTGTGCCGGTCGTCTTTCGAGACGTGCCAACCGCAAATAGAAACACACGGACGGAAAGGCATGATGAAACACATAATTCCACCCATGTAGCTCTTTCAGAGAAATTGTACTCTTTTAGAGGAAATTTGCTCTTCTAGAGATCGCCGTTGAAGCACCCAGGGGTACTCTCACAACACTTATCTGTGTATGAGTAGGGAGAGACCGCTGACCGTGCCTTAGATCCAACGACGAGGTGAGGTGGTGAAGAGAGGTGAATGATCGCATCTTCTCCGTGAAAGATGCTGTTTATCGGCTCCGAAAAACAGAACGAGTGGCCTATTTATAGCCGGATGTCCGGGTCGTGGCCAGCTATGCATATTCTGCACACCCAATTTCATTGGCCTTTTCTCAAAGATGTCAGAAGAGGTGAATGATCGCATCTTCTCCGTGAGAGATGCTGTTTATCGGCTCCGAAAAACAGAACGAGTGGCCTATTTATAGCCGGATGTCCGGGTCGTGGCCAGCTATGCATATTCTGCACACCCAATTTCATTGGCCTTTTCTCAAAGATGTCAGAGGTGTTTGGGCACCCAAAAACAGCCTCAAGTTGCTTTTCCCAGAAAAGGATAATTATGTTCTCTGCCTTATTCTGTGATAAAAAGTGTTTGTAGTATGTTAACCATAAATCATAAAATTAACATTAGGGGAAAAAATTATAGAATACAAATGAAGAGTTTGGTTCCAAAACGCTATAAATCCATTTTGATTAATTTGAGTAAAAATGTGTTTTCTTTACCAAGAAAGTTTCAAGATGAAAACCCGTTTTCTGTTTCAAACGTTCACATAGCATCTTTAGGTTATAATAACATAAAAAAATTCAAATCCAGGTTTCGATTTTCAAAGATTTATTATAAAATTTTATTATTCTTTTCCTAAAATGCAATAAATCCATGACACGTTTTTTTTTTTCAAAATGCATCCATATATAAAATAAGTTATTTTTCATATTGAAACTGTTGAAAATACACAACATAGTGAGTTGATCCACACATGACAGCCTCTGAACTTGGTCAATACTAATCTTATATACAGGCACTGGACTAAAAATACATTCAATCAGTCATAACTCCAAAAATAATTCAATGAGTCATCTTGTTAATGCTATAAATTAATAAAAGGAAATTTCATCATGAACATACATGAACAACAATATCACATTAAACAACAGAAATTCCAAAATGACATTTCCCTTACATTCAACTTCCAAAAGTGCATTTATCTTTGCCATGTTACATTCATTTACTTGACTAGTGTTATATGCTGTATTAACAAAAACATTATTGGCATAAATAAAAACACACTGACAAGCTATGCAATATCGCGTTCATAATCGAATGCGACTAATCTGCGATTATGAACGCGATATTGCAGTGATCTACGGCTCTGTGTATTAAATGCCGCTCCATCTGAAAGCACGTGATGGAGATTTACTATTAGGCTAATAATCACAGAACCGGCTTTACTGACGAGATGCGCATGACAATCACATGCGATTTATCATGCAGCCCTAATGCCGAGTTCACACTGCACGATTTTAGCCCGATTTTTCACTCGCCGACAGGTTTTGCGAGATCGCCGACAAATGCCCGAAATCGGTGGCAAATCGGTGCTCCTTCATGCGAGTGACAATCACACAGTGTGAATTATCAAAGACGCAATCTGAGGGAATCGCCGACATATCGCCGATGCCCGCAAAATATTTGGCATGCTAAATATCTGGAGCTGTCGGCGATTCACAATCATGCAGTGTGCAATGATTTCTGACTGAAAACTACATCGGCGATGACCTACAGCCAATGAGAGACCAAGATACAGGGCAGAGGGAAATTCGGGGAGGAGACCAGAATATCAGTATTTTAATAGATATATGAACAATTATATCATACAGAAACAAGCACAAACATTTGCTTGACCAGCCACAACATCAGCATAACAGTTACTGCAAAATTATTTACCTCCAGCTCTCTTAGCAGAACACCCAATCCTTGTTCCCTGCATCTCCCTCCTGCATAATCTATTTTTCTTTTTCTTCTTGTAGCTGGAAATCAGCTCACAGACAATTAAGGCTGTATATATATATATATATATATATTTATTAATAATTACAGTCTTGCTCGAGAACTCCAGTCTGACGCACGCGGGTTCTCGCGTTATTTCCTTATCACTTCTCGTGTGTGTTTTGTTGTGAAATGTAGTTTGCGGACCAGACAGAGCTGTCGGCGATTCTTCCTATTGTGAAGTCATGCAGTGTGAAACCCCCTGTCGCCGATCCATCGTGCAATGTGAACAGAGCAGCAACTGAATAGTATAGTCAGATAGTCACGCAGTGTGAAAACAACGGCGATCCGACGAGTTTGAAAATCATGCAGTGTGACCTTGGAATTAGTTTGTTTGTTGATCACAAAGTACAAAATACATGAGGAAAACTAGGATGCTGGGTGTATTCAAAGCGATGCTATTACTGTCTAGAGTGTGTGGAATGGTGCGCTGTGATTGGTTGAGTGGATATATGGCATTCTGCAGAGAAGGGAGGAAACATGACAGAATAACTCGGCGGATATCGCATTTTGCATAAAAGTAAAAATTGACTTTTCAATACCGACCAGATACAACACTGATTCTGGCAGAAACTCAAAAAAAAAAAAAAAAGGCGTTTATCGCGTTTTGGAACCAAACTCTTCAAATTATTGGTTATTGTCCAGCACAGTGTATTTGATTTCTTAGACAATCGAAGGTATAAGAAAAAAATTAAAATAAATAAAACCTGTCAATTAGACAAAAAAAGGGGGAGGGGTGTGTTACATTTGACATTTCTGTCCCCTCACTATTGAAATAATGGCTATTCAGTGCTATTCAGTAAAACAACTAGAGAGTCATGGGGTCTTTGAAAACTGTTGTGGACAATGGGTGGCCTTGGAGTCAAAACAGTTGACAATACTGCTTGATGCTATTAATATGTGCCAACAGTTGCCTCGTTTGTGTATCCTCAGGAATTCTATAAAAATCAGCTAAACAAAAAGTAACTGAGAATTCAATTCCAAGTTTCCTCAGCATAAAAAAAACATCTGAGTAATAAAATTTTCATTTGCATTTGATTAAAACAGTCACAAATGCCTCTAATAGTACACCAGGCATTTGGCTGAAATAAGAAGCAAGTATGTCACTTTTTTTATTTATTCTCACCACAGGCCTTGACAAACTAAGCAACACCTGAAATGCAGCATACCTTCCTCTCTGTTCTGCATATGGCCCTTGTTGAAGACAGCCGATTAAACATGCATGAGATGCTAGTGTAGAGTGTAAGACCTGGGCATCAAAGCCATCCAGTTATCAGATGACTCCTTGACGACAGAGATAGAAAAAACAGGTAAAACCACAATAATCGCTGCTTTACCCAGATGAAGCTGTGAAGAAAAGCCTAGTAAGTTTACTAGCCTAACTTAAAAAAAAAACTAAGCATGTAATCATAATCTACTGTAGATGTCTTAAAATATATGTACTTGGTTGTGTTTTGTGGTCTGAAAACTTTACGCTCTATCAATAAATTAGTTTGAGATGGATGACTGTTGCCTATTTTCCATACAAATCTTCAAATCTAATGTCTTTCTATCAAAATTCAGTTCAGTAAAGCTATTTTTCAAATAATCAAGAATTTTAAGTCATATGTTACAAACTAGATTTAAGTGTCCTTCAAGGCAGATAACTGTTATCTCTCTAAAACACATGTACAATTTTCATCAGGCATTCTAGGTGTTCATGCATTATTTAATCGTGTGTCTGTGCCTTGGCCATTTTCCTGCCATCTGCCGCTGAGGTGACCGTGATTTCACCAAGTACAACATGTTCCTGGAACAACATTCCAATTAACCAATCAGAATTGAGCAATAACTTTTCAGGAAATCTCTGTTTTAGGCTTACGATCAGGGTTAGGTGCTTCTACACCCTTGGTAATCAGCTATCATTTCACACTGATTTTAGGAGTAAATTATGGGTAGGGTTAGGTTTAGGGGTAGGGGTAGGGATTTGATTTAGTCTATATTTTTGGACAGTAATGTTGATAATAATAATAAAATGACCCTTATTTGTGTTTAAGAGAGAGCCAGGATGGAAACATATCAGAAAGATTCCATGAAGCGTATCCGCAGGCACAGAGTGTCCTTCGAGACCTGCTCATCAAAGGATTCAAAGATGAAGTCAAAGATGTAAGTAATACAACAATTTCAGCTATTGTGTAAGATGGCAAAAAAAAAATCATATAAAAAATATTTTCCTTGGCTTCACAAAAACAACATCTGAGTAATAAAACCTTTCTCTGTGTTTGATTAAAACAATTGAAAGTGCCTCTGATACACCAGGTATTTGGCTGGAATAAAGTAGCAATTATGTCACTTTTTTAGATTTGTTGATGCCACAGGCTTTGGTCGAACCTTTCATAAAAGTTTGAAATGTGGAAAAGTGGAACAGAGCTATTTCAAACCTGCTGGTGATACTGAGCACCTGATGAAATCAGCTAAATTTTAGTTCTCTTTTTTTATGAAATGTTTACTTTATTACCAACTGTGAAGTGTAGATACACAGAGAGATAATTTCAAATAAAATTACACTCATTCGCATATCAGAAAGTGTCCATGAAACACATCCGCAGACACAGTCGGTGTATACTTTGAGAACTGATCATGTGTGTGTATGTACTTGTTTAACTATACTTCTGAGTGCTAAATGTCCTCACTTATATAGTGAAATATTATGACAACCCACTAGTGAGGACATTTGACTGGTCCTCACTAATGAAAAAGGCTTATAAATCAGACAAAACATGTTTTTGTTTAAATGTAACAGGTTTCTGTGAGGGGAAGGTTTAGGGGTAGGTTCATGCAATGTCCTCACTATAGTGAAACAAAGGGATGTGTGTGCATATACAAACCAAAATTTATTCAGACACCTTCAACATTTCTCACATTATCACAGTTTATTCACTATAGTTTAGAAAATGGAATTGAAATATGATGAGACCTCGGAGTTAAACTGTGTCAGAACAAATTCATCTTGATAATGTCAGATAACTTTGATAGAACGGTATGCAATGAATTCAGCTGAATAGCTGTCAGCTGTTAAATTTAAGTGCACAATTAGACAATACCAATTTAGGTCAACCAGTTACCAAGCAATGCTTAATTTTGTCCAGTCTGATGGTGTAAAAAGTTTGCATTAGCAATTAAAGAAAAGCACTTAAGCAAAACATGGTCAGTTCAAAGTGTCTGGATAATTTTTGGTCCCAAATGTTTATAAATTTTACTGGTAGTCCACTGTATGAAATTTTTTTTGGTACAATGTCACAGTTTACTTTATTTTGTTATCCTCACTTACATAAATAAACTATAGTGTCCTGCACCCACTAGTAAAAAACATCAAAAATTATATCTGGTGTCTGACTCATTTTTGGTTTGACTGTATATGTATAATTAAAGGTTTTAGTTGCTTCTATTTCTTTATATATTTTTGTCCATTTGCTTTTAGCAAAGTTAAAATTGACCCAAAACGTATTTTTAGATTAAATATGTACATTTTATATTCATGTTTTGGCATTGGAAGGTTTAAGGTTTAATCTATAATTTTTTTTTTTAAAATGTAAAAATATATTTCTTTAAGCTGCAATGGTTGTAACATACTGTATTTAGAATATATCTGAAATATACTTTGGCCAGAAATCATATGGGATGTTTTCTGTTTATTCTTACAAATAAAAAAGTGATTCTGGGCATAACTAATCTTTCAAAACTCAACGTTCTTGTATTTGACAGCAGACTTGTCCTCGGGGTCGTAGAGGCGAGAGACCGCCGACTCCCAAATGGCACAATTCTCTGGATAGTGTTTTCACACGTAAAGGCAGCCTCATTCTGCTGGATGGAAACAATTCTGTGGAAATCTATAAAGTAACGCAACAGATACAGCACTTGCATGTTGGGATTCACACCGAAAGTGAAATTTATTTTACAAGTAACAAGTGACCAAAAGAATTCTTCTTCGCTTCCCCTCATGTTGAAATTCTTTGCAGTCCAACAAGTCAAGCCAGCCAGCGATCAGATGACTGTTGAGTGACTTGTACCTTCCTGCTATCACAGGAACGATGTCAAACCTGCAGACAGCAAGGGCCAGACTCAGTCACTCATGTCCTTATCTCAGCACCAGCAGACGCCGTGGCTCCACCTCCTCCATCAACTCACAGAGAGCTCCTGACTTCAACAGCAAGCAGGAGATTCAGCTCTGACTCTGTTGACAGATTACACTGCAGCTTTGAACCAGTTTGAAGTGTTGAGTTATACGTTTTAGTTGGTCTCTCTGATTGACAGTCTCTATGCCTGGGAAAAAATTGTTTTAGAGCATCGTTGCTACCATATTTGTTAGAAATGTGCCTTCTTTGTCACCTAAATGGTTTCTGAAAGTGTTGCATGTGAAGAATATTTGACTTCTGTCTTCCAGAGTTACCTCAAAGCACAGAAAGCGTCCAGGAAGTCAAATGTGACTGTGATGATGACGTACCTGGGTCAGGGGCTTCCTGGCAGCACCCGGGATGAGATGAAAGTGCTTAAACAGATCTGTGGAGGGGAGAACATCTGTGTGTTTAAAGGATTTGTCCAACCTGGAGGTAAAGCTCATTATCCTGTTACACTGCTTGAGATGTTCTGCCAATATTTTTTTTTATTATCTTTTTTTGTATATAATCTTTATTTTAAACAAATCTAGAGTTTGGCCACATAAAACTAGCAAGTAACTGTTTTACATGTTCTACCTAACAAAAGGAAAGATACAGATAAAAGAAATACAGAAATAAAGAAAGCATTGTGTATTTTCAACATTATGTACAGTATAATCAGCATTTTCATTATGCTGAACAGAGTAGAAATACAAAATATTATCAGTGTAATTATTAAAATATAAAAAATAGTAAACATATTATAATGCTAAAATATAACAAAAGGCACAAAAAATGTTAGGTTTCTGCAATGACATGAAAAGAAAAAAATAATCATGTAATAAAACAATAAATATAACAAAATAAAACAATATGATATAAGATGAATAAGGTTATAAAGGAAATACACATGTTTATACAATTCATTTATACAATTTAAAGCTAAAAATAAATATAAGATATTAAAGTATTCTGCATTTTTTAAAATCCATTTTACTTAATAGATCTGAAATATTTGTTTTTAAGATATTAAATTACTAAAATAAAAACAAATAAATAATAAAAAGTTACAATAATGTAGAAAAGGTTAAATAAATAGTGTAGTTAAATACATTTTAAAGTTAAAATAAATAAAATGTTGAATAAAATGTTGAATAAATAAATAAAATGTTAAACAAAATGTGAAATAAATAAATACATTTTAAAAAGTAAAAATAAAAAAATAACAATACTTTTCCCCAATAGAGCAGTTTTAGTTCACATCCCAGAGACACCTGGGCTTCCCCTTCAGTGCTACTATCTTTGTGAATGGAATCATAGCAGCCAGGATCAGTTCCTGCTGCGAGTACAGATACACCCCTGGCTTTCAGCAAGGCCGCAGGAGCTGCTTCAGACTGACCCGTCTAAATGGAGGAAAACCCTGCTACAAGTGAGATATGATGACATGCAAGATCAAGAAAAGATTTAAAGCAGAGGTTTCTTCTCAAGACAAAATGGGTTGCTACTGTAAACATTTTCTGCTTTTTCAGATGTGAGAATTCAAGGCATGGTATTGGCACCCCAGCGATCGATAGACCAGCTCCAGCCTTGCAACAAGCCATCAATTCTAATGAAGGTTGGTGTTAATGCGACTGCTGTTAGACTTTCCCACTGGCATTCTTCAAAGTAATGATCTACAAGGGCACATTATTTCCCGAATGCCTCATGGTAATCATGCCCTCTGTGCAGGTGTTATGGAGTCGTGCCCTTCTTCCTCTTTGTTCGTCCCTCTTGGAATGGAAAGATCGGTGCAGAAGACCAGAAAGCTCTCTAAAGATGGAGGTGCTTTGTCAACAGACAGTGAAGACGTAAATAGCAGTGCAAAAGAAAGAAAACGTCACAAACGCCATCAAGGACCACGTGGCCAGCGAGGAGAGGGAAAAAGTTTAGAAGAATCACAAGCACATAAAAAGGAAAACAAACCTCCTTCCAACACCAAAGAATAGCTGCAAACATCAGCAAAAGAACATGCGCCAGACAAGGAGAATTCAGTGACCGAAAATAAAACTAAAGTGCCAGGTGAGTGCAAATCTTTTCCAGCGATGTGGTTCCCCACTCTCAAGGCCGTTGGATGGAGTTGCTTGCCAGCGCAATATAAAACTTTGAAGTTGTCTCACCAAAGCTTTGTTGTAAATCACTAGGTTGTATTTTATTTTATAGACAGCACTATCAGGACAGTTGCATTTCTCAAGATTCATTGCAGGAAGGAAAAACCTTGACTAAGCGCGACGGCGAGAAAACGATGAATGCTTCGAAATCGAATGGAAAAAGCAGCAACAGGGGAAGACTGAGGGACTTCTATGAAGAATGTGTTGAAAAGAGCACTGGTCTGGAATCAGGCCTAGACCAACAGAGGTGGTTCAAAGTAAACAGTGAGTCAAGAACTGTGGCTCATTGCTCACAGACAGGGTTTCCCCTGAGTCTTTTAGCCTGATTTAGTGGGAGTCAATCATTTTACCATAAAGGTTATGACAAAAAGTAGTTTCTAATTCAAACATATACTAAGGTTAGTTTGAAATTTTAAGGACATGAGAATTGGTCCCATATGGGCTTTTCAACTTGGGACAATGGCCACAAAGAAAGACCACTTTTGCCTCAAGATCTGAAATTCTATTTTTTTTAGTAATGCTTCTTTTATATTAACGATCAGAATATTCTATGTGTGCTATGCAGTATGGCAAAAGTTATCACAATAATGAATACATTTGTTTTATAGTTAAGGACAATATAGAATATACAATTATTGCCTGAAAAATGCCCACATAGTAAAGCATAGTTTCTTAATAACACAGGTAATTTATCTTTTTTATTTTCTTTTTTATTTGAAACTTGTACTTTATAGATAAAATGTAATTGATCTTCTTTATTTTCTTTTTTTTATTTGGAACTTGATGGACACAAACCAAAAGATAAGATTGTTCATAATAAACTAAGAAGTCTGGCAGCAGTGCAAAAACAACTGCTTCACATATTTAACAGTTAAAATTAAAAAACCCAAAAACATTTTTATTGAGGGTACCAGTTGATGTATTAGCAGGAATTTATAGACATCCTTTTCCCATTTCTCAAAACCTGAATTGTGATGTTATCATGATGAGACATATGATGAAAAGTGAAACAGATATGTATATTTGTATCTGCTAGAGTCTGAGAGGAACAAAATGAAAGAGCGGCTCACTTCAGGACTCACTGCCAATAGCTCGGCATCAGAAGTAGAACTTAGTGAGGAAAGTGACAGCAGTTTTACAGACGCAAGGAAACCTAAAATGAATAACAACCAAGGTTGGTATAACTGAAAAGATGCAGTATGTGCATATGCAGTATGTGCCATTGATTTATGATCAATACCTCTTATATATCTCCGTGTGATATATATATACACACACACACACACACACACACACAGTATGTAAAAGTGTAACGCCGTGAGTGAAGACTTACAAAAACAGGTAATCTTAACTTTAAAAATTAAGTGCTAAAATGCCTACAAAATTAGATCCATAGATATTTCTACAGATACAGCTATGATATATCATAAGCCCTGTCTTACTAGGCTCTGCCTTTGTTCTGCACAATTAAGCAAAGGACGTTGCATGATTTTACAGCAAGAGAGAAAATGGTCACACTCAGTCTGGCTTTACTCAAACATTCCTATATCTTAACAGTATCTTATAGCCTCTCTATAAATCATACAGTCTTCACGGTCGGTAAATTCAGAGATAATGTGCTGGATTAAGTTAATATTCCAATAATTCAATTGTAAAAATCAAGATGGGAAATTGAATGAGCAGAAAGCCACAATATTGAATAAAACAGCTAGTCCTGGTCTTTGAGTTTGATTTGAGTGGCTTTCTGAGAGTAAGAAGGATTTAGAGTACCATATTAATAAATACATGCAAATTATATTTTTATATGGAAAAATTATGCATTTATTGACATTTACTAACAATATATTATAAGTAGAATCTGCTGTCATTGCTTCAGGTGGATGCCATGACAGAAGTGCTGAGCAATTCTGACGAAGTGGATCAACTAATACTGAGAAACACAGGTCTGACTGATGAACTGCTCAAGAGTTTGGCAATGGCGCTCAAGAGAAGACCATCCGAAGGCACAGTGATTAACCTTAATCTGAACCAAATCGGACCCCCTGGAGTCAATGTTTTACTAGACCTTCTGCAGGCCAAACCACAGATCAAAGAGCTACTGTACATTTCATGCAGACCCTCTAAAGTTGTCCAAAAATAAGCTGACTTTTCAAAACTGCTCTAATAAAAGAAACTCTTGAAGTTAGTTATAAATCATTATGAATAATGAAGGTCATTTTCTTTCTTCTTTAGATTGTTTGGAAACCAACTTGGCGATCTTGGAGTACAGACCCTGCTTAGTGGATTGGCTGAACTTCAAGATAAAACAGCAGCGCTGTGTGGAAACTCTGAACAGATCCACTTCTCTCCAGTTAGCATTGTGATCAAAGAGTTAGACCTAGGTGGAAACGGCATTGGCAACGAGGGCCTGAGGGTGCTGGCCACTTTCATGAGGTATCATTCCCTCCTTCAGTATCTGGGCCTGGCACAGACATCATGTTCAGACATGGAGGCTTGGATAGTCTTGTTTGAAAGCTTGAAAGTGAACACATCATCTTAGATGAACGCAACCTTGGGGACAATGGTATCAAGCTGTTTGCTGAGGCACTGAGATCAAATAAGACCCTGAGGAAGGCAGACTTGGATTATAATGGTTTCTGCGAGGTTGGAGGACATTATCACCTGGAGGCTTTACACTCTTGGGGAAAACGTTCCCTTGAGAACCTCAGCCTGGAGGGGAACTACATCAGCACCGCACTGATGGCCAACATACAGCAGGAGCTCGAATCTAACAGACCAGCTGCTCTGTAAACTGAGATGTGTCATTAATTATCTTGTGCTTTACAACTCAAACTTCTGGCGGGATGTACAGTAAATAAGCCTGACGTCTTCAGTGCAGGACAGAGTGAAAAACTTTGTGGCCGGCACCTGGGTGGCTTCCAATAATTCTAAATGAATTGCTTTATTCTGTGATCCATCTATTTAGGAGTTTAAACAGTGGAGGCAAAACTTTAGAGAAATATTTGCTTGGGCTTTTGACCCAGTCTTTACGCCACAGGCCAACAGATTCTCCCACTCATGTCTTTGAAGTTTGTGAATTGTCTGTGCATCTGGAAGGTGAGCTGTTCATTTTGGTTCAGGGAAATTTGAGAAACAAAAATAAACTTATTTTTTTGGATGATATGTAAAATTAGCTGACCAGAAATACAGTTCTTGATCAGAATTTGCCTTAATTGAGATCTCATTGAAATGTGTTTCAGTAGACTGTAAGCCTGTGATATTCATTAGGTTAATATCATAAAAAAACGTTATTTTCTGTAGCTTCTGGTTTAAAAGATAAGAACAGACCTCTAGATATAATATGCTATTTTCACACATTCAGTGCATCCATCCTACCAAAGAAAGGATTACAAATAAATTCAGGGAATTTAATGTCTGACCTCAATGTCAATTTTTTTTTTTCATTTTACAGAACTTGTTGGTCATGAATAAATGATGAGATGGATGAAAACCACTTTTGGATGTAAAAATAACTTGTAATACTTAAGAGATATTATTTGTTTCATGTGCTTTCACCCCCTGACCCACATTCATAAAAGCTGACAGTAAAAAAAAAAAGTATAAAAGTGTCATTTTTGGGACAAATATTCACAGTGTGATAGTTTTTGGTGGAACAATGTGGAAACCTTTTTCACGTGAAATACGCACATTATCACTATTTTGTGTGATTTCACCCTTAACTGAAATAAAATTTATGTGAATGAAAATGTACAATGTACAATGCCTTGATTCATAGACAACTAAATGAGTTTCAGACATTCACGTTACAGTGGCATGACATTGTTCCATCAGCAGGGACATTTGGAAAAACCTTGATCAAAGCATTTCACAGAAGTAATTTCTGCTGGAGGTTGTAGCTGTGCCAGCAAGAAACACCAGCATACCCTTTGTGTTTTGTCTGATAAGTGTCATGTCATGTATTCCGCTGAGTGATGGAGAAGCTCCAATGACATTTTTCCTATAATGGCATAATAGGACAAATTTAATCTATTTATGTCTGAACATTTTCACAATAATACTCATGGTTAGTGTCAATGACAGCCTTGTCTCATCCTCACATGTCATGCTCATAGACCATAGACGTGGCTGAACGTATGACGCATAAGGCACACAAAATGGGAAACACTTCAAAGTCGTCATCTGATTGGTTGAATTCTACAGGATTCTTTAATTCTCTGGAAACAAAGCAGTCATGATGACAAAGCCCCTTATGGAAGAAGAAAGCCGTTGTGTTTACAACTGTGACAATGACAGCTTTTCATGATAAACTAAGCACTGGATTTTCAAAAGTATGTGAAGTTCACAGCACCTTTGTTGCACCTTTTTTGCAGGAAACTTGCATGACTTTCTTGATTAAACTGCACGCCGATCTGTCATCATATAGGGACATCTACTTTATATTTCCACGCCCCTAAATATGATGCTGAAATTAACTGTGATTTGTTGCTTTGCCTGTTGGTAAGATGTCCTCTTGAGCAGTCCTTGGCCAATGAAAGCTGCTTTGGATTCCTGACCTTCTGCTGTCAGTTTGAAACTCTGGCTAGTAGAAATTGCAGTCATTAAGGTGTGAATATTCAGTCGTATCATGAGACTGCTTAGGATTTGCAAAAGAACTTAGCTATTTCACCAATGATATGGGGAAAATCCAATGTGCCACTTAAGTATAAATAATCCAATTAACAATGTCAAGTCAAAAAATGTGTCATTAATCTCAACAAGCACAGAATTTTTTTTTTTTTTAATGTTTAAAAGCAATGAAATTAGATCCCAACTTCTGAAGCATTCCTGGATTCAAAGCTCTGATCCTAATGCCTTCAAACTATTAATCTGCTTTGAAGAGAAAGCCTTTTCAACTTCTTTGCCAAGAGACTGTACACTCTGTTCATCCATGGCCTTCATGGGTATGCAAAGTTTTTGCTAGTTTAAGGAAAACGCTCCTGCCATTATATTCAAAAACAAAATGAGAAATGAAGTCTGGTGGAAAAAAAATTGGCATCTGTTTAAAAAAATATCTATATAAAAACAAAAATGTGAAGAAAAAAAACTGATGATTTTTTTCCCTCATGGATCTGTACTAAATAGGTTGAGTGGAAGCTGTAAGCAATGTGGTTCAGAAAGACTTTTGGTATTTTAAAACATTTGTTTGCATCATTCCTCTCCATGGTATAGTGATGTGCAAGAACATTGAAAGTGGATCCACCCATTTTCAATGGGCAGTTGTTTGAAAAGCAAGGTGAGTGAGCTAGTATAAATGCACTTCTTTGATGGTAACAGACAAACAGAGTCTTGGTGTGGAGGGTGTGTTTGTGTAGTTTCAGCTGGCATGTGTTTTTGTTTGCTGAGACTGCAGACGGCAGAGTCTCTGTTTGCTTCCTCAGTTTACTCGATGCCTTAGACTCATGTAGAGGCTCTTCTAATTTTATCTAGTTTGTGCAAATTGTGAATCTCATGCTTCTAGACATGCTGTTCTAAGAAAGCCTGCAGAGCTCATTTTCAACTCTAAATATAATCATCGTATGCGTGTTAAACGCAACAGCAACACAAGTCTGAGCTTTATTATCACTGCCTGACAGGTGTTATTCTTAAAATTAGGGGAAAAAATTAAATGTTTGACCAAAAAAACTTTGTAAAACCTTTTTTAACTTGTGTAAAATAATGAAATTTTACATCGGTAGCATTCTCCTATATTTTACATTACTTTCCAAAGGTTACATTAAAGGGTTAGTTCACCCAAAAATTAAAATTAGCTTGTGTTTTACTTACCCTCGAAGCCTCCTAGGTGTATATGACTTTCTTCTTTCAGACGAATCCAGTCGGAGTTATATTAAAAATTGTCCTGGCTATTTCAAGCTCTATCATTGCAGTCAGTGGGTGTTGCAGTTGAAGAGTCCACAAGTTGTCAAATAAAGCTCACGCATTCATAATAAAACGTGCCTCACACGGCTCCGGGGGGTGAATAAAGGCCCCCTGTAGTGAATCCATGTGTTTTTTTAAAGACAAATATCAATATTTTAACCGTAATAAACACTTTTCTCTCACTTCCGTTATCTGTCATACGCGGAAGCCGTTCCGGCGGATGACGCAGCACGTATGCGCAGCACGTATGCGCAGCACACACGCCTCTGAGATATGCTAGTCTCGCAAGTTTGTTTATAGGAGCAAAGGAAGCAAAGTTTCCTTATGTGGTAAGATGGGTGACGTAATCTTTCCTCATTGGCGTGTGGTTGTCATCCACAATAGCCTATTAGAACCTGTCATTCCGGGTATTTAAGGCTGGAGTTATGCCACCTGGTGTACGTCACTGCTGGGACCGCACCTATGGAGTGTGCGTGTATAGATGCGCGTGGAATGGCCATTTGATGCGATGTGTTGGGTTGCAGGCTGTCCACTACATGTCAGGTATGTGTCTGCTCGTATTACGTGCTGCTCGTTTAGCATCGGGTGATGTTAACCGGTGCTTATTTACTACTTAGCTGTGAAATTCTTCGGTGAAGGTGTCTTCCTGCATGAGCTTCTATGCTTGTTATGAGTTGAGAGCAACGGTACAATTCGTGCGGCACAACGATCCGTTTCGGTAGGTGCGATCCGTTTTCTCTTGTTCACAGGAAAAGTGATATTTTAGTAATCGCCCCTTTCTTTTAGTGCACTGAGGTTTTTCTCTGACGCTGCGCTGGTTAGTCGCGGGAGAAGGCGGAAGTGTCTACACTCGGCGTTAAAGGAGGACGGCGCTGCTGTTTTCTTTTGTTATTTTCTCGTCTTTTGTGCTTCTTTGCTTTGTTTCTTGTGTTGTGTTATTTTCCTGCTCTATATATTTTGTTTCCTGTTTGTTTGTTGTAAATATAACATTGTGATATTATTTCTTTATACATATTGTTTTCTTTTTGGTTTAAGTTGATGGATGTATTTTTATTGTGTTATGGAATGTAACATTTTCTTTTGTGTTTGTTTTAGGCACTGTAGGGCCCGAGGCTGGGAGGCTAGCTGGTAGTGAGTACTGGTGATGGTACAATCGTGTGGCGTGCGGTGTTGTTTGGATTCACGTTTTACTCTGTGTGAGTGGGTGTGAGTGTGTGCGTGGGATGCACTAGCGTACAGATAGGATCTTCACTTCAGCTAGCCTGCCTTTGCTGCTGGAAAGCCTGTGCCTGTTTATTTGGTTGTTTTCCTTCGTGAGTATGCTTAAATTGTTTCTTTATCTGGTGTAGTATACAGAGCTGCCGATATATGGTGTTTAATTGTGATCCGACACATGACATTGATGCCCTTGAGTGTTTTAATAATTTGTTGTGACAATTTGAATAAAGCATTTGTCCATTGTTTACACGTCTCTTTGGGTTTTACTTATCCAACGAACCTGTGTCCCTGATTTGGGTGGTTATTTCCCCGTTTCTTTACGGGGTGGCGTAGTCGGTTTTCTTTTGGTTTAGGGGTGTTCTGACTTAGTCGTACATTAACTCTCCTCCCCCTCCCCTCAGCATTGCCACATTTGGCGTAGTCGGCAGGATAGGCTTTTGTTTTTTGGAGAGATGTGGATACATGTACATGTGTATTTGGGTTGCTCTGTCTACTAATGTTTGGTTGCTTGTTTGCTTTTCTTCCTGTTTGTGGTCTTTCGTAGGACCTAATTTTGTGGTGAAACATTTAGACGGAAGAAAAACTAAATAAAAATAATAATAAAACAGCAGCGTGCGTCCGGTGTGTCCTCTTGCGGTAAGTGAGAGTTGTGGTTAAGTATGGAGGAAGAACTGCGAGAATTAAAGGAGATGGTAACTCAGCTGAGGGCAGACAACGAATGGTTATGGCAAGAGCAATTATCTGCTCATCCAGGTCCTAGTGGGCCGCCTTCACTATAGCTGTTGGGCCCCCTCCTTCCACTTCACAGTCAAGTAATGAGTATGCTGCCCTGCCAGAGAGATACGTTTTTGTACCACGAGACCGAAAGTGTCCAAAATTTAGTGGCAGGTCTAGTCTTAATATTGGGGAGCGGATCGAGGAGGCTCAGGCTTGTATGCAGGCCCGTCATATGTCTGCGTCCGATAAAGCATTCTTCCTCTTTGACCATTTGGAGGGAGAAGCAAAAGAGGAGATTCGCTATCGTTCAGATGATGAACGTAACGTTCCAGCAAAAATTCTTTCGGTGCTAAAGGAGTTGTATGGTTGCTCACAATCATATGTATCTTTGCAGGAGGCTTTCTTCTCTAAGAGGCAGCAAGAAGGGGAGTCTTTGTTGGAGTTCTCTCTTGCTTTGTTTGGCCTCCTGGAGCAAGTGAAGCAAAAATCACCCTATGCCATGCCAAATTCTCAAGTTTTGTTGTGCGACCAATTTATCGAGCATGTTAATGACAGTGCTCTTCGGCGAGCGCTCAAACAATTGGTGCGAGGCTAACCCGCTCTGACCCTCTTAGACGTACGGGGTGAAGCACTTCGGTGGGAACGGGAGGGTATGCCAGGGAGTTCAAGGGGTCGTAGTCATTCGCTTCCTTCTTCGTATGGCATTCAGTATGGGGTGCGGGGTGAACCTCGTGAGAATACCGTGAGGTCATCTCGGGAGTCTGAGTTGGGAGAAGTCAAAGAAATGTTGAGGTTGCAGCAGGAACAAATAAGTACTCTGACTCAAAGTATCGCCCGTTTACAGGCCCCTCAGCCCCATAATCAATCCCCTTGTCGTAACCAGATTGTGTGCCGAAGATGTCAGAAACCGGGTCACTTTGCTAGGGAGTGCGATGGGGAGCGTGTGTCTACCCGCTTCTCATCAGATGCTTCGTTGCGAACTGTTAGTGGACAGCCTCACTCACCTGCGTTGTCGGGAAACTAGTCCCCACCGCGCAGCAGAGCCAAAGCGCGGTTGGGGAGGAGGACGGCTCGAGTACTGCTTTATCTCATTTAATGTCTTCATGCCCACATCTGCTTGTTCGTATCGGTAGCATCCAAGTGCCTTGTTTGGTTGACACTGGGTCCATTGGTGTTCCAAATGCATTTCCAGTCGTGGGGCGTAGATCGTTTAAAATCGTGCCATTGGCTCCAACTTCGTGCAGCCAATGGCTTGTCAATTCCCTACATTGGCTACATGGAATTGGATATTGATATGTGTAACCGATTGATTCCTAAGTGTGGGGTCTTGGTGGTCAGGGATCCTCCTGGGGGCATCAGTACTCAAATTCCCGGAGTGCTTGGAATGAATGTCCTTAGTCGATGCTACCAGGAGCTCTTTGGACAGTATGGCCCTGGCTTGTTTGAATCTCCCTCTTTTGTGGAGGCTCCAAAATTCGTGTTACAGGCATTACAATATTGCCATCTGGCGGAGGACCAGTCCTCAGTAGTGCGTACTGGTAAGGCTAAGTTGCGGGGTCGTAAATCGTGTCGCATTCCGGGTGGCATGTTAAAGCTTGTCCCTGCCACGTGTTCTGAACAGTATGCGGAAGGAACTGTGTTGTTTGAGCCTCCTGTGGCCGGGTTGCCAGCTGGATTGCTGGCCTCGCCCGCGCTGGTTAGAGTAGTCCGTGGTACAGTTTACTTGCCTATGGTTAATGTAGGGACCATGGATGTAATGCTGTACGCTGGCACAGTGTTAGGAACACTTAATAGTGTTCAGGTAGTAAGTTTGCCAGCTGGGATAACCGAGGTAGAGCCGGTGGGGGTTCTAGTGCGCTCTCAGGTTGTGGAGACTGTCACCCCGGTTCAGGAACAGATCGAAGCTGTCGATTTATCTGTCCTGTCCCAGGGAGAGCAGGGTGAGGTCAGGGCTTTGCTGAAGCGATACCAATCTGTGTTCTCGGCTCACGATGGTGATCTGGGCTGCACAGATTTGATTTCACATGAGATCCCGTTATTGGATTCAGTGCCCGTCCATCAGAGGTATAGGCGGATTCCGCCGTCAGAATATGAGGTTGTTAAGTCCCATATCAACCAGCTACTAGAGACCAACGTAATCCGAGAGAGTTGTAGCCCGTATGCTTCACCCATAGTGTTTGCCAGGAAGAAGGATGGTAGTCTACGCATGTGCATTGACTACCGTCAACTAAACGCAAAGACAAGGAAGGATGCTTTTCCCCTCCCGCGTGTTGAGGAGTCCTTAGGCTTCTTGACGAGGGCCGGTTGGTTTTCCACTATGGATTTGGTTAGTGGTTACAACCAGGTCCCCGTCTTTGAAAAGGATAGACCTAAGACTGCGTTCTGTACCCCATTTGGCCTATTTGAGTTCAACTGTATGCCCTTTGGGCTGTGTAATGCTCCAAGCACCTTTCAGCGTTTGATGGAACGGATGTTTGGGGACCAACAGGGTAGTTCGCTACTGTTGTACCTGGATGATATTGTGGTATTCTCCTCTTCCGTTTCGCAGCACCTTGAGCGGTTGGAGGTTGTGTTGGGTCGTTTGGAGCATGAGGGCTTGAAGGCCAAATTGGCGAAGTGCGCGTTCTTTCAAAAGGAGGTGAAATATTTGGGACATGTGATCTCTCCTCAGGGTGTATCTACTGACCCCGGGAAGATTGAGGCAGTTTCGCAGTGGCAGCGTTCCACCAGTGCATCTGAATTACGCTCGTTCCTAGGGTTTGCCAGCTACTATCGCCGTTTCGTGCAGGGCTTTGCAAAGTTGGCGGCTCCCCTGCACCAGGTGGTGGCTGAGTGTGCTGATGTCAGGCCCCGGGTGCAAGCTGGTAAGAGCTTTCTTGATGCCTGGTCAGAACAGTGCCAACAGAGCTTTGAAGAATTGAAGGTTAGACTTACGACAGCTCCAGTGTTGGCATACGCTGACTTCTCCCTGCCCTTTATTTTAGAGGTAGACACCAGTTATGGTGCCAGCCGCAGTCTTAGGCCCACTGAGCGCAACATGGTTAACTACAGCTCCATGAAGTTGGAGTTCTTGGCGCTCAAGTGGGCCATTACTGAAAAGTTCCTTGAATATCTTTTGGGGCACAAATGTATTGTCTATACTGACAATAACCCTCTTAGACATTTGTTAACAGCTAAGCTTGTTGCTACTGAACAGCGCTGGGCTGCCCAGCTTGCAGCATTTTATTTCACAATTAAGTATCGGCCAGGTAGGAGTAATAGAAATGCGGATGCCCTTTCGAGGCAGGACCCCTCCGGCCAGTGTGAGGTGAGTGCGCTGTTGCCGGGAACTGACGTGCCGGCTACGGTTAAGCAGGTGATCGCGGCGGAATTGCGTCCACAGGCAACTCAGGCAGTGGTTTCTGTGTTGCCTGGTTTTGAGGGTGACAAGGGCATATGTCAAGAGGTAATTGGTCAGACCCGGTAATTGGTCAGATTTTAAGGTTTTGGAGACAAAGAGTTCCCCCCCTCCCCAGTAGAGCGTAGACAGCTGCCCAAGGCTGCCCTGGTGTTACTCCGTCAATGGGATCGGCTGGTGGATAGGGAGGGCATATTGTATCGTCGTGTTTTTAGCCCAGACGGAGGCGAGGAGGGTTTCCAATTGGTTCTTCCGTTTGCCCTGAATCAGCGGGCAGAAACTGTTGCTCAGGTGCTTGTTTCGGAGTGGTTTTGCAAGTTTGGTGTTCCTGCTCGCATCCACTCAGACCAAGGCCGTAGTTTTTAGTCATCCCTTATCCAGCAGCTATGTAGCTTGTACCAGGTGGAGAAGTCTCGCACTACCCCATGGCACCCTGCAGGCAACGGGCAGTGTGAGTGTTTTAACCGGACGCTGCACAATCTTCTGCGTACGCTGCCCAGTTCGCAGAAGGAGGACTGGGTCTCTGCACTGCCTCAACTACTCTTCTGTTGTAATACTACTCCCCATCAAGTGACTGGGGAGTCCCCCTACTTCCTGATGTTTGGATGGGAACCACGACTACCTGTAGATTTTCTGCTGGGTCGTGGTCAGGAGAGGGGCTCTGATAGTATTAACAGCTTCAGTGTATGACAGTCAGCGGAAGTGAGAAAAAAGTGTTTATTACGTTTGAAATATGGATATTTTTCTTTAAAAAACACATGGATTCACTACAGGGGGCCTTTATTCATCCCCCGGAGCCATCTGCGGCATGTTTTATTATGAATGCCCAAGCTTTATTTGATGACTTGTGGACTGTTCAACTGCAACACCCGCTGACAGCAATGATAGAGCTTGAAATAGCCAGGACAATTTTTAATATAACTCCGACTGGATTCGTCTGAAAGAAGAAGGTCATATACACCTAGGATGCTTCGAGGGTAAGTAAAACACAAGCTAATTTTCATTTTTGGGTGAACTAACCCTTTAAGGTTGGTTAAAGTCATAATTCACCCAAAAATTAACGTGTTCACCCTCATGTTGTTCTAAATCCATCTTTCTTTAGTGGAACACAAAAGATGTTTTGAAGACATAAAATTACAATGAATGTGAACTGAAGTTTTCAAGCTTAAAAAATGAACAAAAGCACCAAAGAGGCCCCAATATACCATACTGCATGCAAACTTAATGTCTTATGCCACAGGGTCATACGAAATTTATTTGACAGTATTTGGTCTCATAAACATACACAAATATGTAATATTTTGACCAAAAACATCTGTCAAAATCCTATGGGGACTGTATGAAGCAGCATGTATTTCTTCAAAATCTAAATGCTCTTTTCACTCTTGTTATGTTGTTCAAATGCACAGGCCAGAATACTGACTGAAGCAAGTGCAGGTCTCACAAGGGTTCTGTGAGCATTTTCAAGGCATGTGGTTAACTGCATATCACTGCAGCCAATTCCAAACAAGACACTTGTTGTTTAGGGCAGGTCACTGCCAAGTAACTGATGTCCAAATAAGTCAGGATGTGCTCTGCATCAAGGTGAAACACTCAGAGGAATGCCTTGCTGAATCTGATACACATAGCTTGTTCATGGGCAAGTACATCTAGAGCAGCCAAGTTCATATTTCTGTAAATACAGACTACAACAAAACAAGCGAATCCTCTGAAACCCAAGTGGGATCAATGATATCCTGTTTGTTTCTCAAGGAACCTATTGCTCTCTTTTCTGTAAAGTCATCAATCAGAATGTTTTTATATTGAATATGTCTGTGGTAGCACTAGACAGATGCCTAATGAAAAGTACACCTCTCAGGTAGGATTCAGTGTAGGTTTGGGTGAAAATGAGAGAAGCGGTTTATCTGTGAGATTTATCAGCATGGTGTTACTGGCACGAGTTCAAGTGGCTGGAAGTCCTATAATGGATTTCTCGAACTCTTTGATTTTTGATAGAGGGGGCTTAATTTCTTTCCAGCTACCAGACAGCTAATCTGAAATTTAATTTCCTGCCAAAGAATTCCAAT
Source organism: Sinocyclocheilus grahami (assembly GCF_001515645.1). NCBI lineage: Eukaryota > Metazoa > Chordata > Actinopteri > Cypriniformes > Cyprinidae > Sinocyclocheilus > Sinocyclocheilus grahami. The sequence continues at coordinate 301,867 of NW_015505633.1, forward strand.
TAGCTCCAGATCAATGTACTGGAAAAGAAGATATGATGTCTTCATCTGTTTGATGGGTTTGAGTTATGCCTGGGTGAGTATGTAAATTATTAGACTGAATTGAAGAAATATTGAAATGGCTGAGAAGCTCTAATCAATGATGAAGTGCATCATATTGCATCACTGAACAGAGATTATCAACTATTACATTTGAAATCCGAATATGTAAATCTTAAATTTACATTTGAAATCTTATAACATATACAATGTTTCCTGGAGTGGCATTGATTTGAGCCAGCAACAGGATTATCTGAATTTTAAGTGTTGACCTGCCGTGTCTGCAGACAATGTTACATTTATTTCAAACACAGGTCCCACTTTATATTAGATGGCCTTAACTACTATGTACTTACACCATAAAAATAAGTACAATGTACATATTGTCTTGTTTTGCTGCTCTTGAGGTGGGATACGGGTAAGGTTAGGGACAGGTTTGGTGGTATGTAGGTTTAAGGGTTGGTGAAGATGTAAGCGATGGGTCAACTGTGTGACTATAAATGTAATTACAGAAATTAATTATAGATGTAATTACATGCAGGTATTTTTTTTTAATATAAGTGCAATGTAAAAACATGTATAAGTGCACTGTATCAAATGATTACTTTAAATCTTAGTACATAGTACTTAAGGTCACCTAATATAAAGTGTGACCCAAACACAATTATTGAGCTGCCAAAAAAACTACTGATAATTATAGACAATATAGTCTGGTTGATCTATGAAGCTGTTTATGTTCTGAAAATGTTGACATTTTTACAGACTTTGCTTGAATTCGCCTACAGAAAAGCAAGACATTTTTTCATCCTGCAACAATGTCTCATGGGTCTTCACTGCTTTTTGGCATTTTCCAAAAAGTCTTCTTTCCATTTCATTCATTCACTGCTGCTTGATCTTTCTGTAAAGTGTCATGGCTCGTTTTTTGACAGACCACTGTAAAGGATCAATTGACAGAAGAGAGGAACATTTATGTGTGCTTTAGACTAGGAGGACTGTTGTAGAATGTAATAAGAAATTATGAAGTATAAAAAGATGTGGATAGTAAAGGAGAATTTAAATTTATTTTCTTTGAACAGAATAATATATGCCCAAAGTACCTAATTGACTAATTAATCTATTCTTTGTACAACTTTACTCTTGAATACATCGGAGACAAAAAAAAAGGAAGAAAAAAAAGAGAATATCAGGATTTTGGACTGGATGGACTGAGCTGCTTATATGTGATAACAAAGTCTCATTCTAAAGTTTAAATCTTCCCATAGCTGTAGAAGCTATCAAAAACAGAGAGAAATAACTGAAGTCATACTTTTATGTCTTGTGTTTGTAATGGTTAAGTCAGTTTAAATGGACTTCCTCAGCAATTCCATGATCGAGATTTGCAAAAATGAGCACCATTTATGTTTGTGTCAGCTATGGTCCACATTTCAGAAGAAAGAGACTCAAAAGGAGGAATGACCTCACATTGACCGCTTTTTCTTTGACTTTGGCGCAACATTACACCTTCTCACAAGTAGGATCTATGCAAATACCTTACAGCCCCAAATACCTGAAATGCCTCTCTGACAAATAGCCCCTTCATAGGCCCTTCTGATCAAGCTAACATCATAAGCTTCCAGTGTCCGTTAATCAGGTCTGTAAAAGAGGGAAAAAGAAACATATTTTATGGCAGTAAGGGTTTCCATGGGCTGAAAGTTCAAAATTAGACATAATACTATACCCTGAGCGAAAACACACTTTGTATTGAAGATCAAACTGCCTCTTATTGTAATTAGGACCTTTAATATTCTCAACTTGCAGTCTAAAAATCCTGGAGTTATAGAAGTAGGTCAATTGCCACAGCTGGTACATTCACAACTCAGACAAACAACATTGCTGGGCTAGGACTCTGCCCTTTGTAGATCTACCTCAGTGGGAAAGCAGACAATTTTTTCCAAATGTCCTGTTTACATATGTGGAAAGAATAAATACTCCAACAGGAGTGGACTTGTTGAGTACAGCTTTACCACAGACAGATGCTTTAGCTCTGTGGTGGTATTGTGCATGGTGTTTACCAAAGTTAAGCTGCAGTTAAAGTCTTGTTCTTTTAAAATGGCGATTGCTGCTGTTTGCGAATATCTGTTACACTCATTTTGTTTTACAGTGCGCAATTAATCATAAGGCACTGTTATAAGCCATTTTACTCATTTAGAGTATGTGCTTAAATTTAAATTTACTGGGAAATCACATTTCTAGATTTATGTGCAAACTCCAAACATATTCATCTGCCATCAAGATATTAATGCAAGTAAATGCAACTTTGTAATTTCACTAATGTACAGCATTTGCTATGGACTTCAAACTTGGCTCCATCATATCTGTTTACAAAACCCTCTGAGCACAGGTTAAACTTATGAAATTCATTATGATAATAAGAATTGAACAATAAATTGAACAGGCTTCCAGTATTATCCTTCTGCCAAGAATAAAAAATAACTCCTTTTGTGGTGCGCTAGTGTGTAAGCAAGCATTGTCGCAAACAAATTAATCAGCCAGTGACAACAACGTAGAGGTTGCCTCTTCTCATGTGAGTTTTTTCCAGTATCCCGCAATTACGAACAGAAACAGCAACTGAAATACATTTTTGGACGATTCACAAAAACGTTGTAAGTTAAGGTTGGTTTGAATAGATGCACAAACCAGCATAAAAAAAAAGCTAGGGAAAACACACGCATGATGTATTGGACGTTTGAGTAAAAGTCCTGCTGTTAAAGATATGTAGCTGTTGTGACAATTAGCCTCAGTCATTTGTTCACCTTGTGCACCCTGCTTATGTTGTGTCATAGTTGAATGCCTGCTACTGTATGTTGGAAGAAGGCTGCATACTGTCACTTGTGTTTGAAGCAGGCCAGCCAATTAGGACATAATTTTTTTGGAGGAATTTCACAGCACAGGATGGCACCAGCACACTACATTCAGACACAGGAGCTGAGCAAGTCTATGACAAGATCAAGTTGTCATCCAAAAACCCACAGTTAAATACAAATTTTGATGAGTCCCTAATGATGCACACACACACACACACACATGTATGTATGCATGTAGATAGATAGATAGACAGACAGACAGACAGACAGACAGACAGACAGACAGACAGATAGACAGACACACA
>NW_015505633.1:305439-310808 GCF_001515645.1 Sinocyclocheilus grahami
TATATATATATATATATATATATATATATATATATATATATAGCCTTACTTCAGTCAACAAAACCAAGGTTGGTTTTTTTATAGTTTTTTTAAATTAGTAATATGGAATTTATTAATGTAAAATTTGGTTAAAAATACATAATAAATTATTAAGTAGTAGCCAAAAAGTAAACATTGAATATTTTCATTGATAGTTCTGTATTCCACACCACAATAAATAAAATAATTTGCTGGATAAAGTCTTTGTTTAAGTTTAAAGGAGATTTATTTAAATTTATTTCTAAAACATATTCCATTTGAAACATGCTGTCCTGCTTTGACTGTGAACTTCCTTATGTGCACTGAATTAAAGGACTTTGCAATTGCCTTTAAGGCGTAAAAATAAAAAAATAAACATGCGGGCCTATTTCTTCTTGTTGAAAGCTAAATAACCCTTATACAATTTCACAAGAGCAAATGGCTAAATCAGCATAAAAAGCAAGTTGGAGAATGATCCACATCTGTGATAAATTACCAGCTTTGTATTTAAATAGTCTTGTGTGACGTTCTTTTCTGTTCTTTTTTCATTTTCTTTTTTTGACGAAAGCGAAAATAAACGGGTTCCTTTTGGAAAGACACACCTTCCATTGAATCCCTTCTAGTTTCCCGAGCGAAGTGTTTCTTTCTCAGAAGACAGTTGAGGGCGACAGAGGGAATTATGCTTCCAGTGTCCCAAATCTTCAGCATGCCTACTAAGTAAGATTCAGTCAGCGACTTGACTAAGCGCTTGTACTTCACCTCAGCAAACCATGTCTGTGCCGCTTTGGACTTAACTTTCCAGTTTTCATCATCATCATCGGATCTATTGCTGTCAGATGGGGAAGTCTGCATCGCGCCTCGCAGGTTCCTCTCTTTGGAAAGTAGTACTACATTTGACACTTGGGAGGAAAGACCACGGCATGTAGCCTAGTATTGTACTACAGTGTTGCATGAAGACTTTCAGCGGTTATTAAAGGACATTGTGATATGGAAGTAATTCAGCAACTCTGTCATGTCTTGACTGCAGCAGCAAACACTCCTGAGGAAGAATGAAGTAAGCGCGATGGAGCCGGACAATGCCCTGAACTCCAGACTCAAAGCAGCTGGAGTCGGGGGGTGAGTATGACAATAGATAGATAGATTTCACACAAACGTTAAATGGGTCATAAATTAGCCTTTTGGCTGTCAGCTCCGTTACATAAGGAAGAATGAGTTCAGGAAGGGAGGTCCGTTATGATGTCCATTCTGGAGTTTGGGGAAACTTGATGAATGAATGGAACACAGAAAACTTGTTGAACAGCCTTCTTCCAGAAGTATATCATTTGCTGGAGAAAATCGTAGGCTATGTATTTGTTTTGCATGAACTTCTTTTTACTGATTTAACGAATGAATTAATTGCTTTTTATGCTTTGCAATGATTTAGGTTGAGTTTTAGAATAGAAAATGATTTTCACATTTCTTTAGTCTCTTTCTGAAATGAATGACCAGCCCTGGTCAGCTGTTTATTTTCTCATTTTTATAATAAAATATATCTCAAATATCTAAAAATCTTAAAAACAAAATCAAATTACTTGAAATGAAAGCTGTATAACATATTAAGTCTTGTTTTCAATGACTGTTTGTGGAATAATTTCATTAATATTTTATTATTTTCATTTTAATCATATTTCCACCATTGGCAAACGTTTTTTTCCTTAGGAATATTTCCTAAGGAAAAAAACGTTTGCCAATGGTGGAAATATGATTAAAATGAAATATATATATATCTATCTATATATATATACACACACACACACACACACACACACACATGCATGTACAGTAGTATTGTACTTCAGCGGTTATTAAAGGACATTGTGATATGGAATTAATTCAGCAACTATATGCTATATATGCTGTTCTACCATATAGGCTTAAGCTTTTCTCAAAATATACATGTTTGGTCTTTTTCTAACTTTTCTCATATGTGGAATTGGCATAGAGAAATCAGCTGTTACAAATCTTGACTGCATTTGGATACAATTACCGCTATAGTAAACTTTGTTAGGGGTGACAGGGGTGAAATCTTGTGTTTAGATTAGTAGTCTCTCGCTTTCTCTTGCACTCTCTGAACTGTATCATGGTCCGTGGTGGGACTGTATGAAAGTGGTTATGAGTGGGAGGGGGGCAGCATGGCAAGCGTACAGTTCTTGTGGCTATGACTGAAACTGCTGACTAAAGTAAAACTGTTTTAGCTTTAAGACCCTCTAAATACCAGTGTGCCCCTAAATGTTATAAAAATGAACTTTTAGCAGCTAAACACATTATGCAAGTTCAGTCCTCTTATCAAATCCTTTCTAGAATGATAATGTCTCCTCCCTCAATACCACTTCTGGCTAGCAATAGCAAGTAGAAAATCATGTTTGTCAGCTGTAAACTAAAGGATATTGGGTGTTTTTGGACATGGGCATTCATATAACATGCCCACTTTAACCTCAGCTTCCTGTTTCAATAGGAAATACATCAACACAGGAAAGAAAACTGGACTCATCAAGCCATTTTTTGGGGTATCCATTAGAATTTTTATGACATTGCAGGACCACTTAGAGCACAATTATAATCCCCCCCCAATACTACAGATTAGAATTAACTGTTTGGCTACCAACATTCTTAAAAATATCTTATTTTGTGTTTAACAGAAGAAAGCAGTTAAATACAGGTTTTAAACAACTTGAGAGCGAGGAAATGATGACAGAATTTTCATTTTTAGATGAACTATCCCTTGAATAATTAAAAAATCAGCACATATTTGTTCAGCACTAATCTAAATATTTTGAGGGGCTTTACTTAATGGTTTTAGCTTTGATCATACCTCACTGCACTCCTTTTGCTGTATTAATTGATTAAATTGATTTCAGAGCTCTTAGAATGAAGCTCTCCGAATTTCACAACCTTGGCATATTGAGAGGAAACACTCACTTTCTATATGGAGCATCACAAATTTTTGGCATCCAGGCAGATGATAAGCTTTGACTGCCTACTGAGCAGAAACAGCTGTTAGGGCTTTTCAGTAAAGGCTGCTGCTGCCAAGTGTTACTGGGCCTACAGGCAGATGGAGCGCTGCCTTTGGACACTGACTAGACTGGTAATTTAGATGGATGTGGTGATGCTTTAGTGTAGAATGGGACAATGTGATCCCAATACTTTTATTTTCTTTCGATAGCTGAGAGAAAAAAGTGGCAAAGGCTTTTTGGTTCTTTGGTTTGATCTTTCTTGGGTATGAAATGACTCTCTGAGAGGCATTGTTGTTTTCTCAGTGTTGGAATACACTGTGGTTGGACTTTTAAACTTAATTTGAGAGATTGGACACATACACTTTCATTACAGATATCTTCTTCTTTCTATTTTAAATATATTAAAGGGGTCGTATGATGCGATTTCAAGTTTTCCTTTCTCTTTGGAGTGTTACAAGCTGATTGTGCATAGATAAGATCCCTGATGAGAGAGAGTGAGAGAGAGCGAGAGAGAGAGAGAGGGAGAGAGGGAGAGAGGGAGGGGGTCACATCACAGTGGAGTCAGCTGTCTTAACCGTGGCTTGTGCACTGCAAACACATACCAGCTTACTCACTGTGTCTGTCACGCGACTCTGTTCCGCTTTCGGGCTCTGTCTTTACATTTATTTTGAAAGATGAAGCTCGCGATTATGGTAAGGGGCGTTACATTTCTGACGAGTGCTTGTGGTGTTCAGCCAATCACAATGCACTGGGTCAGCTGGCCAATCAGAGCAGACTGCGCTTGTCGGACGGAGGGACTTTGTAGAAAACGAAGCGTTTGAGAGAGGCGGGGCATAGAGGACCTACAATAATGTACAGTATTTGAAAAATAATGTGTTTTTTGAACATTAAAGCATGTCAACATATTCTGTTACACCAAATACACAAAATAATGATCTTTAAAAAAGCATCATATGACCCCTTTAAAACTCTTAGGATATAAACTACTGTTCAAATGTTTTGGGTCAGTAAGATTTATTTTAATAAATTAATAATTTTATTCAGCATGGAAACATTGAATTGATCACAAGTGACAGTCAATGCATTTAATGTTTCAAAATATTGCTATTTAATAAATGCTGTTCTTTTGAAATTTCAGGTTATTTAACAATCCCTAAAAATGTATAATGGTTTTCACAAAAATATTAAAATAATTAAAGCAGCACAGCTTTTTTCAACAGTGATAATAATAAATGTTTGTTAAGCACCAGATTAGCATATTATAATGATTTTTTGAGAATCATGTTACACTGAAACTGGAGTAATGAGTGCTGAAATTTCAACTTTGCCATCACAGGAACAAATTATACATTTTAAAAGGGTCATATGATGCTGCTAAAAAGAACATTATTTTGTGTATTTGGTGTAATGAAATGTGTTTTTGCGGTTTAAGGTTAAAAAAACACATTATTTTCCACATACTGTACATTATTGTTTTTCCTCTATGCCCCGCCTTTCTGAAATGTAGCGATTTTTAAAAAGCTCATCGGTCTGAAAAGCGAGGTGTGCTTTGATTGGCCAGCTATCCAGTGCGTTGTGATTGACCGAATACCTCAAGCGTGTGACGGAAATGTTACGCCGCTTACCATTAGTGCTGGGCGGTATACCGGTTCATACTGAATACCAGTGTTTATTTTTGTTATGATATGAATTTTTAAAATACCGCAATACCGGTATATGTCGCTTAAACAACGTTCGGAACGCGACACTGTTTGAAAGGGGTCCCTTTTCACTGTTGCACTGTGGTGAGGGAACAGCTGTATGTGTTACTAAGTGTGAAAGTTCCGAATCTGAAGCTGTAGAACTGATAGAACGTGATGACACAGAAGAACTCATCCACAATATCCATACTGACCGCCACAAATATCCACCGCCCCCTGCCATGGGTCTCACACACACGAGCGCGACTTTAGCACTAGATTTAGCAACTTTCAGACCCTTTTAGCGGCTTTTTTTCCATAGAATATTCATACTGACAAACCTAGCGACTTTTTTGGATAAACCTTAGCTATGGTTCAGTTGGAAGATTTCGCCATGTGCTGTCCCGTGTACGCGAGCGAGGTCTGACTTTCCCAGAGAAGTGTCACCTCTCTCGGCGTGCTGTGCAGTGAGCGGCAGAGAAGCAGTGCATTCAGCTGGCCGCACCGCAGCCGACTTGTCAATAAATGAGTACAAAACAGCGTTTCCTAGCACCTGTCGCTTACTGATTGTTTGGAATTATAAATATGAGCAAAGTTCATCTGTTAATATCACATGCACTTTTTTGTTTGTTGTTTTTTTTAGTTTGTTACTCAGACGCAGGCAGTGCGCTGCATGAGA
>NW_015505633.1:311257-344979 GCF_001515645.1 Sinocyclocheilus grahami
GATTATAATGACTTATACTGTCTTTTTACGCGTAGTGTTGCATCGTGCCGCGTAAACATAAAACCATGTCTGCATTTGTGATCGGAGAAATGACAAACAACAAGCACTACTCTACACTGCTCAGAACTCATGTTTGAATCGTCAGTGGCAAATTCTTTAAATATAAAAAATGTACTTACAGTCTGTGAGTCAGAACAGCCGGCATTGTAGTCTACTCTACCAGGATCAGGAAACAGTCCTCCATAAAATGCGCTGGACACATCTGAATATTTGGGTTAAACTGTTCTGGAACAGTGTTGTAAATACAACTTAACCACTGATTTCTAGTCGTGTCCTCTTTTGGAAGGCCAAACAAAGTAGTTTCGCTTTCACAACGAAACACGCAGCTTCACACACCGCGGCCTTGAGTGAGCGGAGGCCGGCTTGAGTAAGCAGAGGCAGGCGGGCTTGAGAACGGCATGGCCGGAGGATTCGACGAAGGAGCGTCCGGCGGGCTTGTGGCAACCACATGTGACGACCCCGGGCTGGACTCCGCTTCGTCCACGGTGAAAGCCGATTCGGCGATCCATAGTGCGAAGTTGATGTATTTCTTCAGCGACCAGCATGGATCAGCTCTAGGCATGACGAAGTGGATATCGTCCTCTTTTGGAAGACCAAACAAAGTAGTTTCGCTTTCACAATGAAACACACAGTGCCTTCACGACATGGCGGCGGCGGCAACAACAATACTACAGCGAGAATAAAAGTTATGCGGCGGCGTTGGAATACATTTGGGTGGCGTTATGCAAATCTTCCCACATAGTGACGTAGACATGTCACTCTTTGGATTTGAGACTTTAGTCTTTGCAACTTTACAGATCTTCCACCAAGAGCTTGTAACACTCCAAAGAGAAAGGACATTTTTAAATCGCATCATATGACCCATTTAAAATGTATTAAAACAGAAAACAGTTAGTCTAAGTTGTAATAATATTTCACAATATTACTGTTTTTACTGTAATTTTTGATCAAATAAATGCAGGCTTGGTATGCATAAGTAATTTCTTTCAAAAGCATAAATGTACTGACCCCAAACATTTGAATGGTATTGTGTAAAACTGTTTTTATTTCAAATGCATTGTCTGGGTAATTCTTCAGTGGTTTAAAACTGTGGGTAATGGCTGAAAATTAACTTTAGAAAAAGTTTAATCAAAATGACTGGAAATAAATCACTTTAGTTCCAGTCCTATTTTACATGTGTCAAATTCATGCTACTAAGTTGTCTCTACTGTTTATATTATTGCTTGAGTCGTGAAGTTGCCAAGAGTCATTGTAAAATCACATTTCAATGTCAGCTAAATGTTTGATCTTCAGTTTGTATATGTAATTCTTTTCTCTTTTTTTACAGGAGAGCTGTCTTTCTCTGCATGGTTCTTTACTGTACGTGCTGTCTGAGGTTTGCACAAGCACAGTCTGCAGGTAAGTCAGATTTTTCATTCATGAATTTTAGTGCCTGATCAGCATGTGAAATGTGCATCTGCAAAATGTCTGTTCAGTTTTACCTTGGTCTTGACATCTGTGTCATAACCATGTACGTTACATGAGCACATGGGTTTACTGAAGTCCAAAGACCTCACACTGCCTTGCAATAAAATTTGAGGATACTTGACAGGACTTGGATAAATAGAACTCTAATGTTACAACCCATTGGAGTTTTCCATGAGTCAGAGGTGAAAGAGACTACAGGTACTATATTTTTAGGATTAGTGTGGTCCTTATTTGCCAGAGTTAACAATATTCGCATGACATATGGAGGAGCCTTTGATCAACAACATATAACTGGTCTGAGTCAGTTTATTTTACTGTAGTAAATCAGAAGCCATTGTTTGCACAATTCTATATGTTTTGTATTTGATTCCAACCTCAGTTGAATGGCATTGTGCCTGATTGGATGTCACTGAGTTTACTGACTGTAGATGTTTAGAGTTTTTAATATTGAATAGTTCCTGTGTTTATTTCTAACATACATAATGTTGGTGGTCTTGCTCCTGCAATGTAAAATCGTCACTTAAATTGAGGTTTTGAGGCATTGAGTATGCATGACATGAAGGACCAGCATGTGCACTTTTTTGGCTTTTTGTTTCAATCAAGTAGTCTAAACGTATTGGTTCTCATTCAAGGTGTGTCTAGAATTTCCACATCTGCTCTGTAAAGAATTTATGTGGTGGGAGTTTCATATTATCTGTCACATTCAGTCTAACTCATTCATGTACATGTAACATATGGTGCTTCTGTGTCAGACATTAATGAAATGCAACAGCCATCATGTTTTAAACAAGTCATGAAAAATGCCTTTGTTCTTGAGTGTATGTTTGATGTTTTTACCATATGTGAGGCAGTCCATATAGCACATTCTCCCTCTTCTGTCAGATTTCTCTGGGTATCCGCTGCATGACTTATGATCAAGTCATCTTAGCTGGAGAGTTTCTGGAATTCTTCTCTAGCCGTTGCTCTTATCTTTAGTGTAAAATATGATTTCCAGTATATGACGTTCTACTTTCCACTGACATTTCATTCTGACATCAATTTCATGGGCAACAGGAAGTTTTGGTAGATTTTAGCCTGGTTCTTGGAACTGATGCTGATTCATTGTGCTCCATTTACAGCTCCATTTCTAATGCATCACTGTTTTAACTCTACAGAGCATTAAAGGGATAGTTCACCCAAAAATGAAAATTACCCCATGATTTTCTCACCCTCAAGCCATCCTAGGTGTATATGACTTTCTTCTTTCAGACGAACACAATCAGAGTTATATTAAAAAATTTCCTGGTTTTTCCAAGCTTTATAATGGCAGTGAATGGCTGTTGGTATTCAATAGTCCAATAGAAGTCCAATAAAGTGCATCTATCCTTCATAAAAAATGTGCTTCACGTGGCTTCAGGGGTTAATATAAAACCCCCTGAAGCAAATTGAGGGGTTTTTAAAGAAAAATATCCATATTTAAAACTTTACGTACCGTATACTCTAGCTTCCGCTAACTGTCGTATGCGTGTACATGAGAGAGTGACGTCCCAGCGGATGATGTAGTTTTAGCACAAAATATCCCTTTAAGGCCTGTAACAGGGCCTTTCCTTTGACTTTTTCAGTATGTCTTGACCAAAGAGGATTAATATACATGGAGAAAGCTAGGTGTTAGCATTCCCATTCATTGCGGTGGTTCAGAACCCTCCAAAATTACTCAACTGTGAAATCTGCCACCTTTGCTCATGGGCGTCCAGTTCTGAAGCCCACTTTTTAAAGCCACTCATATGAGCCGTAAATGCAATGCAAAGGCCATGACACGCTAAGTCCGACTAGAATGAAGAAAGTAAAGCGCAACTGATCAGCATAATTCATATTCAAAATGATAAGCAATTCCTTCATTGCTTACAGATTCTATATCCGCAGAGTGTGTGTTCCACTTCACTCTTAGACACACCCTTGCAAAATTTCTTAATCGCTTACCCTCAGCCGCAATTTGGAAGTGCAGATCCTTGACCCCTTGATTTGGACTGAGGGAGCTGGTCTACTCATGTGTACACTTCAGGCAGCTATACACAATGCAACAAAATTGTGATGGCACAGCAGATGAATATAGACTACTGCCACCTGCTGGTACAGATAGTTTTTTCCTCTCGTCGTCATCTGATCGGTTAAATTCTACGGTATTTCCGAGAGATGTGTGTGTCACGTTCTTTAAAGTTCTGCCTGAAAACAAAGATGCCTGTCAGTCATATGGCCTCTTGGGCGATCATTGGCCATTCAAAGCGGCCAAGGTTCCCAGACCTTCAGCCGTCAGTCTATGCAAGACTAGAGTTTTGGTAAAGGGTTGGACTTTATGGCTAGGGTTAGGTTTGGGTCTTATGTTTTTGTACAAACCAACTACAATTTCTTATGCAAATGTACAATGTCTTGTGCAAATATTATGTCTTCTTATGAGACCAGGTTGTTTCTTCTGAATGATGTTTCCTGATTCTGGCAATTTCAGAGAAATTGCTTACAATCTATTTTAGCCAGCTAGAAAACATTTTACCCTGGTGACAAAAAACAACTGTAAATGATCAGAATTTGCAATAGAAATGGTCAAAACAAGTCTTCAAAGCATAAAAACAAATGTAAGATGTAATGGCAATGCAGCTGTGACCTGATAGGGCAAGTATCAATTGCGTCAAGTGGTCCTAAACTCGTTCACACTGGCCAGGGTCAGCAGGTCATACTTATCGTTGAACCCTGCTTTAAAGAAGTTTATTTCATGTTGTTTATGACTCTTTCAGACAGCACCCCTTACTGTGATTTGTGAGTAGAACCAATGGATGTTCATCATGTGTTCTGTTGAGGTGCATCGTTGGAGTTGTGCTATTGTTAGAGTTTTGTGTCAGGATCTCATGTGATTTATGTGAAATTATTCAGATCATTAATTTTCTAAATTCAGAGCAGTTGTTTTCCTGCTGTTTGTCAGGAGATGATCTGTCACATCTTTCAGACATGCTCAGTAATGAAGTGGCCAATATGTTAGTAACTCTGTTTAGATTTGCTTACAATACTACTGCAGACATAGTTCTTTCTTTCAACAATCCCGTCCAATCTGCTGATCATCATTTGTTAAATGATACAGGGCTTACAGAGAAGAAAGTCTGTGCACATTATTCCATTTACATGTGCTTTTCATTTAGTACTCATTGGGTATATTTTATAACTGCAAATGTTAAGCTGGATTTTGTTTAGTTGATATGTGTTTGGGTTAGATTTGGTTTTGTGATGCATACTCTCATTTGTTTTTATTCTAAACTCATTACTGATTGTTTAGAAGTGGCAGTCCGAAGACAGGCATTGACTGTTTCTTCTTACGCATTGTATTTTGTTACATTTACTTGTCATAAAAGGAATCAATTTGGGTGCTATTGATATTGGTCATACCATAGGAATTAAAACAAAAAATATTTTTCATAATCAGTGTTATTGCCTTGATTTCCATTGAAAATATCAGTTAGCAAAACTGACTTCAGAGAAGTAAATTTTTCTTAACCCCAATGTTTTACTTTAAAAATACAAAAATAGTTAGAGGTATGCTTAAAATATTGCCAGTAAAAATAACTATTACAAGAAAAGGGGCTTATTGTCGTACACAGCTTTGCTTAGAAAGTAAGTTTATCTTGTTTTAAGAATGTTTAGATATTTTTACTGGGAAACAATATAAAAATGCAGATTAAGAAGAATATATATTTTTACAGGTTTATACCCAAATCCACATAATAAACTGGAACACTTCAATCAATACAGACTAACATGCTTGTGGTTTTGTAAATCTTACAGGGATGTTTGAGATGCATACTCCCACTCACTTCACTTGACCTGATTTATTGCAGATATCTAACAATCTAATTAATTTGTAGTAGAGGTGATCAATCTATAAAACTCACATAAGCCCACACAGTGTTATTTTTCTAAGTGTAACAGTATCAGCAGAATATTTAATGGAAAACTGAAGCATTACCCAAGATGAAACATTAACTTTGCCGCATATGTTCTACATATGCTTTTGTTAATGATCTGTTTGATCTGTAATGAGCTCAGTGTCTCAGTGTGTGAGCAGCAGCTGCAAGCCTTCAGTCGGCTGCGATGAAATCCATTTTGCTCCTAAATCCTAAATCCATCTACATGTAGTGATTACTGTGGTAATTATTTGTGGTTTTCCTTTTTGTAGATGTGGACGTGCTGCAAAGACTGGGATTGGTTGGGAAACGACCATCTGGGACACGCTCCACACCTCAAGGTGTCATCCCCTTCAAATCAGGAGTCATCCTAACCCAGAGGGTGCGAATTGACGTCCCAGTGAGCTCCGTTGTCCCAGCATCACTGGGCTCGGCATTCTCTCTCATCCTCAGCGTATGTTTGCATCGCATAAACAATGCTTTCCTCTTCACCATTGTGACAAAGAGGAAAAGACTGCAGCTAGGGGTGCAGTTCATCCCTGACCAAATCTTAGTTTACTTGGGCCAAAAGAACACTGTAAAGTTCGATTATGATGTTTACAATGGTCAGTGGCACAACCTGGCTTTGGAAATCCAGGCCCAAAGGGTTACGTTATATACTTCTTGTGGGAAGACAAGTGTACATGCACATTTGCATTTTAAAAATGAGGAAACGCTGGATCCAGAGGGCTCCTTTCAATTGGGAAAAACGAGCCAGAACTCAGTGCAGTTTGAAGGAGCCATCTGTCAGTTTGATATTCATCCCTCTGCTAAGGCAGCTCACAATTATTGTAAGTACATTAAAAAACAGTGCAGGGAAGCTGACACTTATCGGCCAAACCTCCCTCCTCTTTTACCGCTATTATCCCTGGATCTCAATATATCTGTTACCGTTCAGACCCCAAATGTTGTAACAGAGGTAAACGACAGACATCTTTCATCAACACAAGGCAAAGTACACATTAATCATGAAACCTCACAAGTCCTAAACACCTCCGTTCTAATTACATCTCAGTCTATACAAAGCACGGTGCCACCGACGATAGCCCAGCCCACACTACAGCTCCCCCTGCAGGCCACATCACAAACTGCCATGGCCTCCTTTGGGAGTAGGACATCACAAATATCTTCAAAGCCAACTCAACAAAGCAGTCCCAGGAAGAACCTCATGAAGGCAACTGTAAAGCCCCAGATACTAAAAGAGAACGCGATGGCTGTCACCTCCACACCAGCAGGCCAACAGAAGAACAAACTGGATATCCAGACCCCTACCACAACAAAACCTAAACCTTCTAGCACATCCAGAGCATCACAGAGACCATTACCAAAGGAGACCTCCAACCCCAGCTCTTTTGAGCCTGTCACCCCTGCAGCAACGGATGGTTTCCAAACCTTTGACCTTGAACCAACCCAATACTCCCTCTTGGCTGGGCCACCAGGACAGAAAGGAGAACCAGGACCACTGGTAGGATGTTCTTTCTTTTTTTTAAGACATGTAGTCAAACAACAAAGTCATGTAGTCCAAGCAACATGGAGAAATATGCAAAAAACATGAAACACGAATGTTATCGTTGAGAGGACCCCATGACTGTGAGTCAAACCTGTTGAAAAAACACCATATGCTGGTTAGGCATGTTTTGAAGCATGGCAGCTGGTTTGAGCTGGTCCTTAGTTGGTCATGAGCTGGTTATAAACTGGTTATGAGCTGGTCCTGAGCAGGAGCTAGTTGCTTAAGACCAGTTTAGGACCAGCACATGACCAACTTAAACCAGCTTAAACCAGCTCATGACCAAGTAAGGACCAGCTCAAACCAGCTGCCATGCTTCAAAACATACCTAACCAGCATATGCTGTTTTTTTTTCAACAGGGAAATCAGTAAGTCTCTTAAAATATCTGATAATTTGACCTTTTTATGACAAGGCAGTTAGTCCAAGCTGTAAATTTCCAAGTGGTGCAGCTCCCCCAAAAAAGCCAAGTAATTTGTCTGTAAAATGTAATTTGTCTGTAAAATGTAAAATCAGTAAAATGATCCATTTATTTTACAGTAAAATGTTATTCTAGCAGGATTTTTTCCTGATTACTCTAAGGACTTTACTTTAAGACTTTAAAATGTACTTTTTAAAATACTCAAAGCTAAGTCAGGTTACAAAACTGTAACAACAAGACATTCAGCTTGCAATAGACCACTTACACTTCATGGTATAAAGACCATTTTCTTTCTTTTTAAACAGTGTCTTATGGTGGCCAGATGGCAAGTGTGCTGCTTTGCTTATTTTGAAGAATGGTGAAATGTGAATTATTGGCTGTGGCCATGTGTTATGTGCGCCTTTGCCTTGTCATCTGCCTTCATATGTTATATTTAAGTGCTGACTGTTGCAATGCATTAATATGAATTCTTTGTCGTTTGGTTTGCATTACCTCTTAGGGAGTTCAATACATAATACAACACACACTACACAACCACGTCTTTTACTAGTTAAACAACCTTGTCTGGGTGCAAAGTGTTGGTTGAAGGCTGGAAAATGGTGTCATCATTGTTGCCTTTGAGCTTTTGGTGGTCTTGGTCTTAAGCCTAGTTTATAAAATCCTTTGGAAGGGTATTACAGGCCGCTGGGTTTTTGTCTGTGTAATGCACACACTTTTTCCTTGTAGTTAAATAATGAGGTCACAAGCCAGAGGCTTGGAGACGCACTGCAAAAAAAATCTTAATCAGCAGTTTGTCTGAACATATGTAAACATCCTTGAAACAAGATAAATTCACTTGAGCAGTAAAATTGTTTCAGAGAATATGTATCTTGAATTATTTATTGTTCTTTACCTTATATTGCCATAAACCTTTCTAAATGTGATTAGATTTATTCCTCTAAAAGAAGAAAAAGTGTTACATTTCTTATGCAGTTTTATTTGTCAAGTACATAAACATTTATTATAATTTTAAATTTATTTATTTAAGTTTTTTGCAGTGCAGAGTAGCCTAAAAACATTATAATTAATTTTAGATGACCTGGTAGGATGTATACTAAAAAGTATGTTATTTAGTATCTTATTTAGGGCTATAGTGTGACTATAGTGTGAAGTCAGCAGGGAAAGGATCCTAACAGCCGTCACCAGGACGAGAGACCAAAATGGTGGTGGTGGGTTTATAGATGCTTGCAAACATTGCAACCCAACATTGGTACACTAAAGCAACTAATATCAATTGGATGGTGAATCATTTAAACAAAGGATGCATTGTTATTGGATAAGAATTAATTCAATCAATCATGTAACAGACTTGCTAATTACTACCACAAGTCTTCCTGGATTAGTTTCCATTTCTTGTGCTTAAGTGTCACCTTTTCCAAGACAGGAATTAAAACAAGCTTTGATGGGAGCAGAATTGTGCTCGACTGAAAGTGAGCTTATATTTGCTATAAAGTCTGCCAACTTCATCCAACACTAGTATGCAGTGTGTTGTTTATGGTACTGTACATACAGTCACAGTAAAGTCCTGAACTATTTTCCAGCAACAACCACATGTGCCGTTCAGTATGGCTATCACACAGATAGCACTGTGCATTTTCAGGAGCGATCCCCTTAAGCAACTACTATAAAAGGCATTGTTTCCTCCTTTTCTAATCTTTTCATTCTTTCCTGGAGGCAGAGAGAGAAAAATAGATTGCTTTCATTCAGGAAATTTGCCACGTGGAAGAGAAAGAGTAGAGGGCTCAATGGGGATCTTCTGTCTTTCTTTCTCTCTGGAGCTCAAAATTACCACATTAATTTCATTCATATCAAGCTCTGTGCACAATGTCTTTTGGTTATGTTATGTTGATCTTACACCATAGAGTCCTAATGATTATTATAATGTTGAGTGAGGCAGAGCTCACTTTACTTGAACAACGACGTTTATTGTACAAAAAACTAAAAAGTCAACATATTCATGACATTTATTTAGAGTTTTATGAAAACATTAGTAACATAAACCTTTTAAATGATCTTTTATTAGCTAGTGGCCATGTGGAAACCCGAAAACATTGTGGAGTCCTGGCAGCAGCACTCTCAGTATGAGTATGTGGGATATTGCCAGCTCTACAAAACATTGCCAGGGTTTGTCTCATAGAATTTATTTGTAAGCAACACTTTTTAAAGCAACATTTTCCATTTGCTCAATGTTGTCATCAGATGTGTACAGTAGAGGTCTGCACAGGCTTTAAAATGAAGCCCGAACCCGACCCGTACCCGAGATCGTCTGACCCAGCCCGACCCGACCCGAGCGGCACAGTTCAATTTAGAGCCCGAAGTATTTCACGATTGCATGCAACGGTCAGTAAACAAATACATGTAAAGAAACAGAATCATTAAGGCTCGGCCAGTTCACAAGGCAAAAGAAAAAACACTTACCAGTTATGAAAGTTTATGAACATCAGGTGCCTCGGTCACATAAATTCTGCCGAGTTTTTGAATGGTTGTAGACGATAATTCTTCCATCGTGCAAATTATGGTCATTTTCATCTGTTAAGGCTCGGTAGCATTCGGCCTGCTTTAAATCAGACACAGAGATGCAGTAAGATCAGTAAGATCGCATTTATTTGAATTAATTAATTATATAATTTATTTGAATTAGCGAGAGAGAGGGATGAAAGTTGCGTGTGTGAACCTGCGTCTGCGCGCCTCTCTCTACAAGCAATGAGGCTTAGTTACTTCAAAAACAGCGAGTCAGTAGCCTGTCGAAGCTATTTTACTAATAAAAGTTTCCGTGCTGTGTTGTCGTGTGCTATAATGTGTGTGCGTGCGTCTATGAAAGCAGCGTAGCCTAGGCTACTGCATATAGTTTTAGTTTAGCTATAAGCCCGAGCCCGACCCCAACCCAAAGCTATTCATTAAACATTAACCCGAACCTGACCCAAAACCTGAAAGTATTTCGGGACCCGTCGGGCTTGGGTCGGGTAGCAGACCTCTAGTGTACAGTATGCCACTTACTGTAGATGGGTACTGACACATGTTTTGCAAATTCTGAAGAAACTTGCTGCTACATTACATCAAAATGGACAATAAGGATTAAAGTCCTTCACTAACATTGGCAAACATTTGTGATCGTTCTTGCCGGATGTACAAGTAATGCTGGATATGATATTTCAGACCTGCTTGTGCTCTTGTTCTTTTTCTCTTCTGAACAAGTGAAAGGAAAACACAATTCTATGAACACTGACCTCTTGTTAAATGCAAGTTCAGTTAATTCATGTCTGTAATTGATTCAAAGCTAGATGATGTACAAAATTAACAAAAGCACCATTAAAACAAACCAATACGTGTAGCAGTATGGACACAGTTTATTGAAAACAATGGCAGTCCAGTTTTGATTAAAATGTAACTTCAGTTTTCCCAAATAATTTTTCAAAGAAAAATCCTGCCTTTTCTAAACCAGTTTTCAACCTGTTATATTTTTAAAATACTCTACTTCAGCAATTATTCTTCTTTTCAATTTAATCTTCATTTTTTTAGACAAGCCACTGAAACACTATGTATTTGGATGTTTAATGGTTTAAGTCAAAAAGTATCCTATAACATTGACTAGGGTTCATTAGCTCCATCCAATAGTGGGATTACTGCTCTGTTTGGGATTTCATTCAATGTCAGCAGGTAGATATTTACCACTAAATGACCCTTTTGTCACAATTTTCCCTCCCTTCTTGTCTTTCAGGGACCTCCAGGACCTCCTGGCAAGCCAGGATTACCAGGAAAGAGAGGGCCCAGGGTAAGCTTGTTAAATCTTTCACTTGTTTTTCATGTCTCTGTTGCTTAGGAGATCTCAGTTTTTACTTCATCCAAGTCACTGTAATATTTCTCTGGATGTTACTTTAATGGACTTTAGTTTGCCAAAGCTGCATTAAAGGGTGATGAAATTGGAATTTGTACTTATAGTAGCACAAACCAGACAACCATGTTCCAGTTTCAATATCACTCCAGTTGTTACTCCATCTAGGACACCAGAATAATGTGTTCTGTTTGTCAGGTGTCTTAGATGGAGTAACTACATTGTAAAATAAATGAGCAGTTCTGAAGTCCATATGTTGCAAATATTGCAAACAGATTATGCCTAACTATGTCATTAATTTTTGGGCTGAGGTGCTTTTTATTATTTATGGTCAAGGACGATTAGTTCCTATTAAACACTAATTAGCCATATGTGGGTCTGAAACCAAGTTTAACTTTGCATTTCAGATGGCCTGCACTCAAAAAATAATTTTTACTGCTTGTTTGACTTCCATGTAGATTCTAGATTCTGTGCAGTCAATTCAACTGTAAAATTAATGTTTGCTTAGTCCATTTGCATTGGGACTTTATGAATACTTTTCATTGGCAATAACTGGATATAGGCAAATCTGCATCCAGACCAACACCAACACAGATATGTTGAAAATTTAAACACTAAATTAAAATATGGTTATTTCCATCTAGCTTACCTAGTGAAAACATCTCTAGGTTACGTATGTAGCCATGGTTCCCCAAAGGGAACGAGACACTGCGTCGAACGCTTTGGGAACGCCCCCGGCGAGACCACGTTCTGAAGCGTGTGTGAAATCAGTCCAATAGAGAAGCAAGACATCACAAGTGGGGTGATGTGAGCAACCAGGAAGCATAAAGGCGCATCCAGCAAGTGCACATGTTAGCTTCTGCGGAAGCGAGCGCCTGCAGGGATGCAGGGAGTATGGCAGGGAGACGCAGCATCTCCTTCCCTTTGGGGAACCATGGTTACATATGTAACCTAGAGATGTTCCCCTTCAGGAACTCGAGCTGCGTCGAACGCTTTGGGGATGAGATTACCCACTGCACCATACGAGCAAGTCCCTGTCTGGTGTGTATCTGGCGAGCACATCAAGACGAGAGAACTTGGTACCCTGGGGTAGATGTCAGGTCCAGGCTGTAGAAATGGATGAATGTGTGCGGAGAGGACCAGCCTGCCGCAGCACAAACATCTTGAAGGGCCATGCTCACTGATAAGGCCTTGGAGGCCGCCATACCCCTAGTCGAGTGCGCTCTGACCCCTATGGTTGACTGGAGGCCAGAGGACTCATAGACCAGTATGATGGTCTCAACCACCCACCGACGTTTGCTTGGTCACTGGAACCCCTTTCTTAGGTGGACCAAAGCACAGAGCCTCCAAAACCACTGCCAGGTCCCATGACCTGGATTCCCAGGTTGCGCTGTACTAGCCTCAGTCTCCCTGTGCCACGGAGGAAACGTGTAACTAACGAGTGTTTACCCAATGACTGACCACCCTGAAGGGCATGGTAAGCAGCTATGGCTGCCACATAAACCTTCAGAGTGGAGGGAGATAACCCTGCGGAGAATCGCTCCTGCAGAAACTCCAGAACTGAACCAACTGGGCAGTTGACTGGGTTCTGCAGTCACTGTCCGCACCAAGAAGTGAAAAGATTCCACTTCAAGGCGTGGCGGGAGCTCTGAACTGGAGAATGGTCTCAACAACCTCAGTTGAGAGACCGGGTGCTATGACCTGTGCCCCCTCAGGGGCCACGCCCACAACTTCCATAACTCCGGGCAGGGGTGAAAGATCAATAGACGCAGATCTATGATCGGACGCAACCCCCCATCCTTCTTGGCCGAGGTCCTCTTGGACATAATAACGGTCCCCAGATCCGCTTTATGTTTAGAGTACCCCGACCGAGAGCGTCGCCCCGCCCCGCCCCCTGATCTTTCTGCTGGGGGGTGGGGGTGTTGGGTGGGGTGGGGTGATGTTGTACGGGTCACGACACTCTGCTTCTGGGTCTGGCGGTATGAGGAGCTAGATGGCTGCTCCCGCTCAGCAGTCCCAAAGATCTGGGGGCGGCGAGGGAGGAAAAGCTGGAATGCCACCGCTTGCTTCTTCACCTCCTAAAACCTCTCGGCGACAATATCGACTGCACTGTCGAAGAGGCCAGAAAGTGATAGCGGGGCATCCAGGAAGAAGAATCTGTCCTTGTCTTGCAGTTCGGACAGATTCAACCACAGGTGTCGCTCCGTAGCCACCACCATGTCTCTGGCCGTTTTCTTGGTGTCTCGAAGCGACAGGTCTGTGGCCCGACACAGATCAGTGACTACGTTGGATTCCTCTTCCTCCCTATCATCCAGGTCTTTTGGCAGGTCGGCCTGGTACGCCTGCAACACCGCCATAGTGTGCAGACACGCACTGGCTTGACCTGCCGCCGTATAAGCTTTCCCAACCAGGTTGGATGTCAGTTTTACTGGCCTGGTGGGAAGCTTCGAGGCCTTCAAGGACGATGCTGAGGACGGGGAGAGATAGCTTGCACAAATCGTGTGTATCCCCACCCGAGAGATAGCGTGGGCAGAGAGGAAGACATGACTTGAAACGCCGTCCGCTCACCACAGATTTTTATTTACGCTTAGGTATGATATTACTTGCTTTCCATACAAAGATTCTCCTGACTGACTGAGTGCTTTTGCATACACACACACACCACAGACGCGCTCGCTGAAGAGCAAGAATCTAACATGTGCGCTTGCCGGATGCGCCTTTATGCTTCCTGGTTGCTCACGTCACCTCGCTCGTAACGTCTCGCTTCTCTGTTGAACTGATTTCACAGAACGTAGTCTCGCCAGGGGCGTTCCCAAAGCGTTCGATGCAGCTCGATTTCCTGAAGGGGAAATAAATATACTAAACTGCATTTAAAATATAATTTCAATATATAGTTTGAAATATAATTTATTGCTAAGTATACTACAGATGCATTTACATATTTATGTACTTAATAAAAATACCCTGCAATTGTACTTTTGGGATACTAAACCGGTATACTTGAAGTCTGCTAAAGTGGAACAACTAATTTTGTACTTAATGCACTTTAATTTTGCGGAAGTAGTAAAATTTTTAGTCCAACTAAACATATACTGTACGAAAGTATATTTGATTTTGCTAAAGTGGAACTGTTGCAAGTATATTTTAGATACTTTAAATATCTTGCATTTAAAGACCGATATTATTCAAAGATCACACAATCCTCATCAATAGTGACATTAAAGGGCTTAGGCTTAATATTAAGAAATGTGCAATGTGCACAAGAAGTACTCCAAATAATGTTTAATTTTTTATGTTAATGTTTTTTTTTTATATCAGTAAGTCTTGAGTGATATGTCAGTAAATATGTTAATAGATTTGAACTAGTATGAAATAAAATGAATTTTAAATTTATTACTTTTTTACTAAGGTTGTTGTATGTCAGAAATTGTATCCAAGGTTTGGTAAAAAAAATGCATTTAAAATGTGTAGTGAAATTATTTGTTCATACTACAAGACTTTTTTTGGCAACAACATTTTACTCAATTTACAGTATGTAAGCTCATTGAAATATACGAGTACCTTGTAGAAATGACTTTGCTTGTAAGGTTGTAATTGAGAGTGAATGAAAGCAGGAGACAATGAGATATCAGTTAGTCAGTGATTCAAAGAGACTTCCCTGGGTGGAAGTCTAGATGTTTTGTGTGTAAGATACCTGCCCTGGCCTATGAGACTGCCCTTTAGAGAGGCCCCTGAGGGCTGGACTGTGGGAATCCAATCTGTTGAGCTAAAGAAAGGCCCCTTTGTAGCAGTCTTATTAAAGGCATTTAAAGCCTCACCGGTGCTCACCGGCTCTTAAGCTCTCCAGAGTTGCTGGTCAAGAGCCTTGGGATCCCACATCAATAGTCAGTGCAGTAAGGTACCATTACCAAGAATATACCACGAACCACCTTATATTAAAAAAAAGTTTTGCTTATATTTTATAATATTAAAGTTCATTATGTTTTGTTTCTGCAGTGCTTGTTATATTTAACTGTCAGTTTTCATAAGCAATTCATATGCAAGATACAATTTTGTTCCGAGTACAATCTGAGTTAAATCTGTTAATTCTTATACTGATACTTTTTGTAATTTTGGAATTAATTAAGGCATATTCACTGTAATGCAAGATTAAAATAACAAATGAAGCTCAATTACACAATCTAAACTTAGAAAGAGTTTATAAATTGGCACAGATGTACATGTATGATTTCTAAAACATCTTACTGAAGGACACTAAGGTGATAAAGCAGAACCATATCATTTACAGGCACTTTTTTATTCACAGGGGTTTCATTCTTCATTTACTGTATCTAAATTAACTATCTAATTTAATTTCTTATTGTACTTGAAAGTTGAAGCTACATTAATTAATGTAAAATCAGCCGTTTTTTCTCAAGATGGAATAGAGCTGCACGATAAATCGCATGCGATTATCATGCGCATCTCATCAGTAAAGCCGGTTCTGTGATTAGTAGTAAATCTAAATAATTAGTAGTAAATATTGCGTAGCTTGTCAGTGAACTACGGCTCTGTGTATTAAATGCCGCTCCATCTGAAAACAAGTGATGGAGATTTACTACTACACACAATCCTCATCAATAGTGACATTAAAGGGCTTAGGCTTAATATTAAGAAATGTGCAATGTGCACAAGAAGTACTCCAAATAATGTTTAATTTTTTATGTTAATGTTTTTTTTTTATATCAGTAAGTCTTGAGTGATATGTCAGTAAATATGTTAATAGATTTGAACTAGTATGAAATAAAATGAATTTTAAATTTATTACTTTTTTACTAAGGTTGTTGTATGTCAGAAATTGTATCCAAGGTTTGGTAAAAAAAATGCATTTAAAATGTGTAGTGAAATTATTTGTTCATACTACAAGACTTTTTTTGGCAACAACATTTTACTCAATTTACAGTATGTAAGCTCATTGAAATATACGAGTACCTTGTAGAAATGACTTTGCTTGTAAGGTTGTAATTGAGAGTGAATGAAAGCAGGAGACAATGAGATATCAGTTAGTCAGTGATTCAAAGAGACTTCCCTGGGTGGAAGTCTAGATGTTTTGTGTGTAAGATACCTGCCCTGGCCTATGAGACTGCCCTTTAGAGAGGCCCCTGAGGGCTGGACTGTGGGAATCCAATCTGTTGAGCTAAAGAAAGGCCCCTTTGTAGCAGTCTTATTAAAGGCATTTAAAGCCTCACCGGTGCTCACCGGCTCTTAAGCTCTCCAGAGTTGCTGGTCAAGAGCCTTGGGATCCCACATCAATAGTCAGTGCAGTAAGGTACCATTACCAAGAATATACCACGAACCACCTTATATTAAAAAAAAGTTTTGCTTATATTTTATAATATTAAAGTTCATTATGTTTTGTTTCTGCAGTGCTTGTTATATTTAACTGTCAGTTTTCATAAGCAATTCATATGCAAGATACAATTTTGTTCCGAGTACAATCTGAGTTAAATCTGTTAATTCTTATACTGATACTTTTTGTAATTTTGGAATTAATTAAGGCATATTCACTGTAATGCAAGATTAAAATAACAAATGAAGCTCAATTACACAATCTAAACTTAGAAAGAGTTTATAAATTGGCACAGATGTACATGTATGATTTCTAAAACATCTTACTGAAGGACACTAAGGTGATAAAGCAGAACCATATCATTTACAGGCACTTTTTTATTCACAGGGGTTTCATTCTTCATTTACTGTATCTAAATTAACTATCTAATTTAATTTCTTATTGTACTTGAAAGTTGAAGCTACATTAATTAATGTAAAATCAGCCGTTTTTTCTCAAGATGGAATAGAGCTGCACGATAAATCGCATGCGATTATCATGCGCATCTCATCAGTAAAGCCGGTTCTGTGATTAGTAGTAAATCTAAATAATTAGTAGTAAATATTGCGTAGCTTGTCAGTGAACTACGGCTCTGTGTATTAAATGCCGCTCCATCTGAAAACAAGTGATGGAGATTTACTACTAATCACAGAACCGGTTTTACTGACGAGATGCGCATATTAATCGCATGTGATTTATCATGCAGCCCTAAGATGGTAAATGTTCAGACTCAGATAACGATTTTAGATACAGCCAAACTCTTTCAGCCGTTTACAAACATTTACAACATCAGCAAAGTGTTTGTTAGTTTTTGAATCAAATACTAAGTGTTGGTTTGTGCTGAAGGTAACTACAAGTATCATAAGATAATTTTTGTATAATTTGGGGTGTGTGACATTGTGACTATGTAAATAGACTTTTGTCACATTAAAAAGCTCAATGTTAAATCCTATATGCCATTGCATACAAACTTGGATGGGGGAATAAATGGTTGTTTAAAAAAAGCCTCCCAAGTCAAGCATAGATTTTGGAGAAGAAAGGTATATTTACTATAGAGAATGTACAGCGAATTTGCCTATAGTCCAGTGGTTCTCAAAGTGTGGCGCGGGTCATCAGCAGAAAAAGAAAAGAAATAAAACAGTAAACAGCCAAAGGATGTAACTTAGAATGGAAGATGGATCGTTTGTGAAAGGGAAAAGAAAAGCCATAGATGAAGTCGCACAGACCCAGGCAGGTGCTGGTCATTTAAAAGCTAAATGCAGAAAATATGACAAGGCATATCTTGCTCTCGACTTCACTCACTGTGTCTATACTGGACACTACAGTTGTCGCGTCGCACCGCAAGTCTACACAGGACGCGACAAATCGATCGTTGCAAATAATTTTAACTTTGTGTCAGTACGTCATAAATAGAACAAGACATCAGTTTAATGTCGGGGCTTTGTCGTGTCGCTTCGCATCCAGTGTACACAGCGTCACTGATTATAATGGTTCTACTGTATTTTGCAGCTCGCGTCCGGTGTAGACACGGTGTTTAATGTCGTTGGTGAGGAGGAAAGCCTGTGTGTGTCCTATGCCTTAGCGGACAGCAAGAAACCCACAAAAAATAAATAAATAACAGAGTATAATAATAACAATAACAGTTATTCTCTCTATGTTATTTTTCAATGTTTCAGGTAATGCAGGTGTTTTTTCCCTGTAGGTTTTTTTAATTAAAAAAGCATTAATTTTTCATAATGTTTAGTGAAATTATTTGGTAGTCTGAGGTGGGATGGGGATGGGGATGGGGGTGGGGGGGGTGCCAGATGTTTTTATAGGTTTAAAGGGGGTCGCGACCAAAAAAGTTTGAGAACAACTGCTATAGTCAAAAGCACAGCTCACGCAAAAGTCAGTTTCAAACCGAGAAGTTTTCTGTTGCTCAATGTGGCAAATTCATGTTGCCATCTTGAACCTGTTGCAAAACCTACGTGTGAAAATCTTTTGCACTTACACTAGATTTTGAATGCATGGATTCCGATTGAAACGACTGGATTTCGTTGAATAGTGGTAAATGTGAATCTCTTTCCCATTTCTGTGTTAGCTTCTTTTTAAAGCTCAGTTGGGATATTTTTTTTTGTTCCTGATGCATTGTCATTTCCTTATGGCCACATAGACATTTTGTCTAATAATTGTTTTTGAAAACAAAAAAGCAATTTCCGACAGTTTCCATATTTTTTTTTTAGTGACTACACCAAATATGGTAGTGTTTATGTAGTAATTCATCCCTCAGGTCTCTCACAACTGCACAGAACTGTAAACCATTCCCTTCTGTGTCCATGTGCTGGGTCATGTGGTCTGGCAGGGTTGTCTGGTGTGAATCAAAGCCTCATAGATGACAGACAAGAGTGTTGGACGTACTGTACCAACACAGTAAAATTCTCTGATGTACAATTTACAATGCCAACACTAAAAAGTTAACTTTTAAACGTAGTTTATCTTGGTCAAGGGGCCAGGCCAGAAAGATATTCCCTTAAATGCACTGGTAAACATTAGCAGAGGCCTCCTTTGAGCCAGGTCAGGGAACCCTGCCATAAGTCAGCCATTCTCATATATATGAGGCGGAAAGTGACAACCACCGCGCGTCTGCCCACACGAGTGCCTGCTGGAGATCTGAAAGTGAGCAGGAGAGATTAACCAATATGTAACTTGATAGGCTTTCTTGATACCCCCCCCCCCCTCACTCTCCTCTGATCACTAACCACGGCCACATGTGGAAAACCTGACCAAACATAAAAATGAGGTGGAAATCTGTACATGAGCTTCTTGTAAGTATCTCCATATGGCCAGTTTGTGTGTACTCAGCAGGAAGGGCGATGAATAAGAGCCCCGCTCATGGCTAACCCCAGGTGGATCATATATAAATAATAGCGCTGCCTTGACAAGTAGGCTTAGCATTGGCTCTCGGCATTTAGTCTTTGAATCTCACCATTGCTTGTTATTTGCTCTAACGTGTGAATAAGTTACCTGATGGTTGTCAGCTATCATTCAAAAAAGATTTAAGATGAATATTTTTGAATTGCATATAAAACTTCCATCCATTTGGATTACACAGTTTTACAAACTAATAAACTTAATGTGATGCATATTTGTCAGTCATGCATAAATTAAAGAAGTAAGATTTCTGTAATAGTACTAATAAACTAAATGTGTTTTAACTGTACAACAACCAGGTTTAAATATTTATAATCAATAAATCAATTTTTCTTTACTTGAACTAATTGAATGTTGCATGTTCTACAGCTAGCCATAACCATGTTCTGGATTTTGTAATGGAATATATTTAATTGATTTCACACTGAACAAATTTATAGTGATTCTAAACTAATTTATGTGGATTCTAATGTATTCAAATTTAAATAAATGCAATTTGAAAATATGATTGTTTAAAAACAAATCAAATGTATGCAAATAGTTAATAATGTCATGTCATGACGTTTTTGAGTGTACCTGTTTCTAACCAGTTTAACTGATGTATGACGGACAAATAATCATCACATTAATTTTATGTTAATACTGTGTAATCCAAATGGATGGAAGTCAAATACATAAATATTTTAAGCAGTTCAACCAAAAATTAAAAAATCTACTGAAATTTACTCACCCTCAAGCCATCCAAGATGTAGATGAGTTTGTTTCTTTGGATAAATTTATGCTGCAGCATTACAATATTTGCACACCAATGGAGCCCTTGCAATTATTGATAATCTAAACAGCTGATAAAAATCATCACAATAATCCACAAGTAATGTACACAACTCCATTCCTGAGGAAACAAACTCATCTACATCTCAGATGGTCTTAGAATAAGTACATTTTCAGCAAAGTTTTCCATTGAAATATTACTTTAATTTAGGTCTAAATATTTTTAGAGTGTATCTAATAAGATCACAAGGTATTTGCTGCAATAATTTTACACATTATGAAACACAGGGCAAACAGTTGAGTAGTCTTTTCAGCACAAAAACTGACCAGAGATCCATTTAAGTAGACGCTCAATGTGCTGAAATAGGGCTGCGCCAGAAACTGTAAACAGAATTTAATTTATGAGAGATGTTTGTGTGCATTTTCTAGTAATCTTGGCAGCAGTAGTCTATCAAATGATGATTAAACAATAGAGAAGAGTTATAACCAGCATAACCAGTATATATAAAGACATTACATTTTCTGCATCGTAGCAGTGGAGTGATGCTGTACAGTCCCTCTAAAATATGCCTGATGGCAGTCTGCTGCATCCTTCACAGCTTACTTCAGATAAAGAATGCTTAGGAGGAGTGCTTTTTTACCTGATTTACATAAATTATTGTGTGAATCGGGTGCTAAAACAATGCAGAAAGCATGTACAAATAAACATCATCAAGCCCAAATCATTCCGCCACACAGTATTTGTTCCCTATCAGTGTGGCCTTTAGTTTCGGTTGCCACATATCTAAAGTGACGGCCATTTGGATTGTGACTTTTGCAGTTTGTTGTTTAAGATCACTTCCATTTTGTCTGCTTTACTAACAACAGAGCATATAAATCAGTGTCTAGGGAGCTTTCTTGCACTCTCTCTACTCAAGCCCCCTGGTCGCTGCTGGAAAAGTGAGCTAATGAAGAAAATCATGTCCATATGGTATATGCCAAAAGCATATGCCAGAAGTACCCTTTAAAACACAACACTTTCTTTTTTAAGTGGAGGGCAATTTTCTGAATGCATGCCTTGGGCAAACTGTGCTACTTACGTACAGTACTTACCATGAGGGCCAGAATAATGAAAAATGTATGAGGTTTTTTGACATTGCTTCATTCCCTAAATTTGACTAAGCTGCTTCCCTCAGATTCTGACAGGGTTGGTGACTTTAAGGGACTAAAGGACTAAACGTTTTCCAGGGTTTGAGCTAAAGGTGGGGGGCTGAGAGGTCCTGAACCACTGTAAGAATTAAGGGATCTACTATAAGTCTTTATTTATTGCCCTGACATTTATTTTTTCTTTTCGGCACTCATTCTTTCCAAGTTTCTGTCTGAAGTGTATAAAGGTGCCTAAGTGCACAATACATAGTTTTATGAGGCATTTACAGATGGGACTGCCACTGTGGATTCATCACTGCTTTCATTTCAAGTTACGTGTTTATACACGTACTGGCATAGATATGCAATTTTACCTGATCTAATTTTTACCTGAAATAATTTGAGCAAAATGTGTCACTACATAGAAGAAAAAAAAACTTTTAGGCTTCCAAAATGCCTGACAATAAAATTTCCACTAAGGGAAAAGTTGTTTGAAGATGGATCAGTTTTGACAGATGTTTTCTTTAATCGGCGGATTGTCTTTGATTTAATTAACTTATGTCGCTTACATCACTGAGGTTCGAATAAATTATCGTTTTATAATTTGATTTAAATCTTAATGCTGTTCATAACTGGGGGAGTTACTCATTTTACCTGCCAAAGTCAATTTTTACTCACATTGGCACTTTGTGAGTGTTAATTTGGGACCCTGATAGCAGCTATTGGACTGGTCATGGTCATGTGCTTCTAAAACAGTCTGGTACATGAGTATTCATTTCACTGACTCTTTTTCTCTCTGTACATCTAATTCTCTTTTATGCCCCTCTCCTTTCCTTTCTTGTCTTTTTATTGGCCTTTTATTGTTCGGAAAAAAGAAAAAAAACAATATTGTGGTTCAAGGCTTGTGACCCAGCTTAAGTCTCCTGCAGTGATTGTACAGTAACTATGGAGGAGACAGCGCACAAATACAAGTGAACATGTGTTGTTTTGTAGGGTCCCCCTGGTCCGCATGGAAACCCTGGCCGCCCAGGGACCCCCGGACCCAAGGTACGTACCACTGAATACAGATTTGTAATGCTTTTGTGGATGCTAACAAACTAGTTTGTTGGAACTGTGAGGCCCCTTTTGGTTATGCTTTATTTTGATAGTCCACTTTAGACATTCTACTAACTATAAGTAACTTTGCAACTACATGTCAACTAATTCACAACTACATGTCTACTAACTCTCAGAGTAGACTGTTAGGTTAGGTTTAGGGTTAGTAGAGTAAGTTGACATATACTTGCAAACATAGTCTCATAGTCAGTATGTTTTATGTTGTGGACCCATCAAAATGAAGTGTTAGAAGATATTAAGCAGACAGTCTACTAATATACTATTGACTGCTAGTTGACATGTAGTTGCAAAGTTACTTACTGTTAGTTGAATGTCTAAAGTGGACAATCAAAATAAAGCATTAACCCCACTTTTGTCTGTTCTTGTTTAGTTTTGTTTGTTTTTTGTTTTACGAAGCAATTTGTGATGACATTGATCAGTATGTTTGGACATACCATAACAAAAACCCGTGCCTGTAAGATTCAAGTCTTGAACTTATTAGTGAATTCCTGAAACTCAAAGGGGATCATTAAACATATGCATGAGCTTTGATCTACTCAGTGGCTTCTAATTATGAGCCATATGCACTTTAAGTAGCATTTTAATAGGTGATTGTGTATTTTTACAACAGTGATATCACAAGGTAGACTATGTCAGTAGACTACAGTACTACCATAAAAAAACACTACTACTTTGGGACCAATAGAAAACCAGTAACTCTACCATCTACGTTTAGCTGTTGTAAATTAAAAGAGAAACAATAAAACATGAGTAGCTGAATTCTGATGAACGTTGGCAAGAAATATGGGTGAAGTACGAGTTTGACGACATCATTGGACCTGTTTATTTCCATTCACACTTTTCACAGTTGTTCATTTGACCACATCTGGCTGCTTGTGGAAGTCTTACAATAGACCAGGAGAGCAAAGATCTTTCTTTGCCATATGAAGGCGAGTCCAAATTAAAAATTCCCATTACTTACTGTTACTGCCAGTTGGGACAAGGATGAGACAAATAGAAAGAGGGAAGAGCAAAATGAGAGAGACAGACACACAAAACGGACACATCGATGCAGTTTGTTTGTTGTTGGCTTCCTAGCAGTCGTTTCTCTCTATAAATGTATTCAAATAGCAATTATTTGGTAGTTCATTGAGCGGTAAACCATCAAATGATGGATAAGAGCATTATAACTGGCATGTATCCAGAGACACATGGTGTAGACAAGCACACTTTTGGCTTTCAAGAGCCAATTTTGGTGTCTGAATTGCAGTGTTGGAGTGAAGTTGTACATTCACTGCAAAGTACAAGCCTGGTGAATTCTTCACAACCAAGCTCAAAACCTACAAGATTATGCCATGCAAATTGCATTCGGCACAGATTTATGGGCATGTTTGCACTCTTACCTGATTTACATAATTACTTTGGTGAAACAGCCCAAAAACAATGCCGGAAGCATTGTCAAACAAAAAACAGCAGATTAACTGCTTAGATTGATTAGAGGAAAAAATATGCTAGCACTTGTACATGTGTTTGAATCATAACCATAACGCATGGCTTCATCCCATTGCCTGAAAAGGCAGAAGAATGTAGTGTGTGAACCCCAGTGTCATTGCAGAGGCTTACTGTAAACTTATTCTCACTAGCGTACACGTGTCACTCTCTTGTGTAAACAACACTCCTTTCCTTTGCAAGCCTGCATTACTCCATGGAGACTATATAGAAAAATTAGGAGAGGAATTCTGTTACAGTGTTCTGTTTGGAATGGATTTTAGAGCAGGGGTCACAATAACTCCCCAGTAACCTCCTCATTTCCTGTGCGATGTATACATGGTTCAAAACAACAGTGAGTGGTGTGTCACTGTATGTTGTTTGAAAAGTCTTTTCATTTAAAAGCCTTTTAGGCTGGTATACTCCATTTAACTTTTATGAAAGCTTTGTATAATCTAAATACACCTCATTCTAATATTTAAATTTTTTCCATGAGTGGTAGTTTAGATCAGTTATTTGTCTTCTGGGTGTTACAGGGGAAAAAGGGAGACCCTGGAATCTCACCTGGTAGAGCACCAAATGGAATAAAGGTATGTGTTTTAAAGTATGGAATAATGGAATAAAGAACTGAAACAAATAGAATAAAGTATATTGTGCACTAGCAAACTTTTTTTTCATGCTTAAAATAATGCAAGTTCTTGCATTCATCAACACACTGATTCTTGAAAATAAAAACAAAAAATAGCAGTGGGTAAGTTTATAGGACATGTTAAAGAAAAACTGAAATATTAAAAAAAAAACTATTTAAATTAACTGTTTTTTATATATTTATTTATTTTAAAATGTAATTCATTCCTGTGTTGGCAAAGCTGAGTTTTCAGTCATTATTCCAGTCTTCAGTGTCACATGATCATTCAGAAACCATTTTAATATGCTGATTTGCTCAGTTGTGCTGTTTAATATTTTTGTGGAAACCATGATTAATAAGCCTGAAGGACTTAATTAGCTGGATCAGGTCTGTTTAATTAGAGTTGTGAAAGTAGAGTTTAGGGCTGTGGCCCTCCAGGAACTGAGTTTTGCACCCCTACCTTAAGGCCTGGGACACACTAGACTATTTTCAAATCTTAACCGATTTTAAAATGGTGGAGACCACCACAGTTTTAACTGACTTTTAACATTATAATCCTCCTGCCAATTATAGTATAATTTTCATAGTGAGACGAGATCTCACGTAGACTTGCGAGATCAAACATGACTTGCGAAGAAATTAGAATAACATAGTAGCAAACAAGTAGCATATACTTCGCTATATACGTGTACCAGAATAGTATGTGCATACTGTACGCACATCATCCGATTTTTGGACAACACTAGCCTGGGCCATTTTTTCACAGTAGAAAACGAAACAAAAGAGACTGAACAACAACAAAACAACTAAATAACGGAGACTCTTATAACAGACGGCTGCATTGACAAGCGCTTGTGTGAGAGGGTTATGAGATAGCGGCATCTTTAGTTTAAAGGAGTACAAAGACAATTTTATCAATCATAACTTCTGGAGAAAATAGAGCAGACGCTGGATAAAGATGAAGCTTTCTAGAGCACATGTGATGACCACCTGCGTTCATGCAGGCAATCAAATGGAGTATACTTTGAAAAGGTTGCACGTTCGACTATACGCATACGTTAGCGTGCACTTAAAAAAACTGAAGTATACTTTGGACTTAAGTTACAATGTGTGGTGTCTCTGAATATGTTAGCACTGCCAAATGTACCATATCAGGAGTAATTTTCAGTGTTTTCCTTTTTAGGGGGACCCTGGGATATTAGGGCTACCCGGACTACCCGGTCAAGCTGGTCGGAAGGTAAGAGACATTCTTTGATTCTAGGGAGACTCCACCAATGTCACGTCACAGAACGGATCTAAGCATAGTTCCCAACCCAGATGTTTGGAAATGTTCAGCGCACTTAATTTTCAACAGCATAGCATCATGTTTATCCAGGAAACATTATTGCTTTATCAGCCCTATGCTAAAGTAATCCCTCACATACAGTCATACCACGGTTTATTCTGGATGGCGAGACATCAGTCTAACTCAGCAAATGCGAAACAGGTTCTTGTGTCGAATTCCTCCTACAATCAGTTGCGTGAAATCCCATTGGAAAAGGTTCTTGTAGTAGACCTCACGGAAGCTTAGAGCATTTCCCCTGCTTTTCTAGAAAGAAACCCAATTTGTTTCAGACATGTCCACCTGACCTTGATGTCCTGGATGCCGCTGTGAATGGGATAGCCAGCGCATGACCTCATTGTAGTCCAATTCCAAGGGATGTCTGTGGAAAATTCCTTTTAAAATGATGTGGTTTACCTCCATGTAGTGTGTGTATATTATTTTGAAATGTTTTTTACCTAACAGGACCAAATAGGTGTCATTATAGTACAACAGAAGAGGTAATGGATTCCAAATCAAATGAACAGACAGCACTTTGGCCAGGGCAGAAGTCCTGCTTCAAAACAGTCATATTTCCAGTGAACATATACACTGTCTACACCGCTGAGATGAAATTGGCTCTGCCAGGTCCCTCTACTAACACTTTCAGACAGCCATTTGCAATTGCAGAGACGCCCATATTCACTTTCTCCAAAGGGGAAAATTTGCTATTAAGCTTTTAGAAAACCTTCACAGATGGCATTTTCAATTGTGTTTGTGAATTTGGCATTCAGTACTTTGGCATTCTAAGAAGTAATTTTATGTGCTGTTGAGTAGCACACGCAGTCACACAACACACACAAAGAGACCCATACATGTGCGTCATAATACATCATCAGTTTTACATATATTCATAATCAATGGTGTTTGTTTGAACGTTTGGATCAAAACGACTCCCTGAAACATTGTAAAGTAATGGAATTACCTGGCATTTTCTTTTTCTCCATGTGTTTCCAATCACACAGCCACAGATATAAAACAAAATATTAAAAGCTGGTGGAAAATAGTTGCAGACACTACTTGTGCTAAATTACTGCTGGCAACGAACCATAAAGTTATTCCATCCATGGGCCGTGGCCAAAGAGAAAATCTTGTAACAATAAAACAAATGAAAAATGTAATGCTCAAATGTACCGTAAAGTAACACATGTATAGTAAGTAGAAGTGACACATTTGGTCATATGTGCAGGTAATGATCGATTGGGATTGAGTTATGCTTTTAATTTCAAAATATTGAGCCATGTACAGTCTTTCAATCGTTTCACACTCGCGCTCTGGGGATCAGCAGATGTGGACTCTGGCACAGCTGGACGGTGTGCTGTAATAGGATGAGCGTGGGCTACTAATGTCTGCTTGGAGATTGTAATGCTCCACCCCTTCTCTTTCTCAGTGAGATTCACTGGGACCCTTTTGGCAATGATCGTTTATACAC
Organism: Sinocyclocheilus grahami; assembly: GCF_001515645.1. NCBI lineage: Eukaryota > Metazoa > Chordata > Actinopteri > Cypriniformes > Cyprinidae > Sinocyclocheilus > Sinocyclocheilus grahami. Next base: position 338,724 of record NW_015505633.1, read on the forward strand.
TATATTTGTCATTTAGTTTGTGTAACTGTTTTATAGACCCAAGATGTGAATGGTGAACCGTTGCACGGCATGTATATGTTAGTATTTTTTCTGTGATGTGTCCTGAAGTGATTTCTGTAGAGCTGACTCCACATCATTCGTCATTACAAGCTCCAGATTCCTTTCTTCTTACTCATATTCCCACACTCAGCTGCTCTGTGCTCAATTGCTTATCTAAGTTCTCAGACATAGTTGAACCAGTTTTTGTGTTTTCAAAGCAAAAGCATCTAAGGCAAGCATCACAATCCGTGTATCATTCGATCATTCGTTTTTTTCTTTAATATTGAAAGTAGAAAAATGAGAAAACTGCTCCTTTTTCGTTTTTTTTCATTTTTTCGTTTTTTGCCAAGAAACGAGAATTCAGCTTAAATTTTCGTTTTTCGTTCATGGGTGGAAAAATGAATAAACAGCTTGAATATTCGATTTCTACACGTAGGCGGGAATTAAACACCCCTTTCTGCTGATTGGCCAGCCGACGATCAAACCGTGCCGTCATCAGTTCTTCTGCAGCAAAATAATAGTCCTCCACTGCTGCAGTTGTATGGATTTTTAACGCATTTATTGCAACTACATTTAATCTTTTTTTCATCAAACAAACAGTCAAATGAATAGCTCGAAACAACTCGTACCGGGGCATTGTCTAGACAGGGCTTTCTTCTTTGTAGATATAAATTCTATTCTTTGCATCAGCTGAGCATCTTTCTGGTGCATGCCACAAACATGAACCACAGGGAATACTCGTCTTTTAAAAGGCTTAATTTAGATTATTTTACATTAAATGCATCATATAAATCACTTTGGAATAAATCACAGTAGGCCTATGTATCATGATAAAAAAAAACGACTTTACAGTCTGGAAATACTTTAGGCTATTGCAATAATACGGCTATATTATAACTGCTGGTCTACACAGAAGAAAGACCTGTCTAGACTCTGCCCCGGTACGAGTTGTGTTGAGCTATTCATTAGTCTGTTTGATGAGAAAAATATGAAATTGATCAAATGGGTTATTAATCCGTACAACTGCAGCAGCAGAGGACTATTATTCTGCTGCGTGATACTGCAGAAGAACTGATGATGGCACGGTTTGATCTTCGGCTGACCAATAAGCAGAAAGGGGCGTTTAATTCCCGCCCACATGTAGAAATTGAATATTCAAGCTGTTTATTCATTTTTCCACCCATGAACGAAAAACGTAAATTTAAGCTGAATTCTCGTTTTTCAGGAAAAAAAATGAAAAAATTAAAAAGGAGTCATTTTCTAATTTTTCTACTTTCAATATTAAATCAAAAAACGAATGATCGAATGATACACGGATTCATCACAATCAGGGTATCTTCCGATCATTCGTTTTTGAATTTAATATTGAAATCTGAAAAATGAAAAAATTGTACATTTTTCGTTTTCCATTTGTTCAAACAAAACGAAAAATCAAGAATTTGGCTTTTTTTTTTTCGTTTTTACGTCCAGGGATAGAAAACGAATTTCTACTCTTTGCCATATGAAGGCGAGTCCAAATTAAAAATTCCCATTACTTACTGTTACTGCCAGTTTACAGTAACAGTTCTATTGTTACTATATATGCTCTAGTGGTATTTGTAATTGTTAGTTAACTAATAGTTAAATAATGTTAACAAATGGAACCCTTACCATTACATTTTTGTGATGAATGTAAATTACCTTTTTTTTTAATAATAGTGTATAAATACTTTTCTTTATGATCAGACACAGATTTTGCCATGCAGGCTGTAAAACAGGCAAAAAAACATTTTTTTCTGGTTTGCTGGATTTAAAGAGTTTTTGGACAACTCTGTAGACCCCAGCTACAGTATATCAACTAAAGACCAGCTAAGTCTGGCTTGGAGGCTGGTTTTAGCTGTCTCTTTTAAACATAGGATGGAGTCTTTTAATGTGGTCCATTAAATAACCACCTGGAAACCACCTAAATGTGCTAGCAACCCTATAGCAATGCACTAAAACACTTAAAAAAAAAACCTTAGTAGCTGCATGGCAACCATTCGCAAAATCCTAGCATCATGTTTTGCATAGAAAATTTTGATTCAGGCAAACACCATTTGTGTTTGTTTATAAAAATTTATAAAAAATGGAAATTAAGGCCAGTGAGAGACCTGGTTGAAAACAGTCAAACCATAATTAAACTGCTACAGTACAGTACAGTACAGTAGACACCAAAACCTTGTGCTGACATTGTGTGGCATGGTTTAAGCGGAAAACCTAGCAGTATTGAAAGGAAATTTTCATAATATTTGGGTCTTTAGCCTTAGGCATTGGCTGGAAATAAATCTTCGACAGGGATAAGAGTGCTATAAAACACAGTTAACTCCAAGTTCTCTCAGCTAAAAATTGTCTTTCTTTTTTTTGTCTTTTCTTTTATAACTGGGCTTTTGAACACATTCCCTGCCATCTGCCACCTGAGTAATAAGAATATGTTCATTCAACATCAACAAACTCAGCCCCTTGACCACATCTGTTACTGGATATCAGTCTCATAGATGTCCTTGGTTGTAATAGAGTAATTATATCAAACTGTATTGTCGTCACAGATTTACTGAATGTGATGGAAAAAAGAGCCAGTTACTGCAGGGAATTTTTTTTTTGCGTTTACTCAGCCAGAGGTGAATGACCAATTGGGAGGAAGACCTTTGGCACAGACTGTGAAATGGAACTAGAACAAGCTGCGTTTTTTGGAATTGGAGGCGTCCATTCATATTTACCTGGAAGAACATCTGTGTCTGCAATAGTTTCATGAAGTGACACTCTCGGGTCAAGAGAGAAAAAAAATATTTTTTTCCTTTTTCTGTAGCTAAGGATTACATAAGATAAATAGTGCAAAAACAGTTCATATACTGCAGACTGTCTTGGATTGTCTTTGTTTTGGACCAAAACTCCAACTGTCAGATGTTTTTAAAGATGAACTAAATCAAGTTTAAATTGAGTGGCTAAGAGCTAAGCTGTCTTGGTTTAAGTTAGTGATTTAAATTTATGAATCAAGTTCCCAGTGGAGTGCTGCTGAGATATTGTGTCTGTTGTCTGCTGTTCAACTGTATCATCAAATGGGCTTTGTGAAGCCAGGCAGAAATTTTTTTTGTTTGTTGTCTGCATGAAATCTGATTTTTGCAAACCATATTTACTTGTGGCTTGAAATCTGATTAAAATCAGATTGTGTTTCATGTCAGATTTCATGCCGGTTGGAATACAGCATGTCATGCACAATGCAGTTTAGCTGTGCCCACATTCACTCACTCACTTAACTACTGTATGTTGCGTTCAGTATGTAGTAAACTGTAAATGAATAAACAAGTAAGTGATTTTGGACACATTTACAAATGTGTAAAATACAGTAATTATGTAAATATTTTTATATATTTCGGGACGTTCCCGAGTCAAGTCTGCCGGCCGTTCCCGAGTAAAGCCTGCCAGCGGTTCCCGAGTCAAGCCCACCGGCCGTTCCCGAGTCAAGTCACCCTGCCTTTTCCCGAGTCAGGCCCACCGGTCGCGGCTCTCTCAAGCGTGCCTCTCAGTGCTTATGGACATGGCTCTACCCCCAGAGTTCTCGGCTCCTATCCTCACCCCAGAATCCGCTCTAGAAAGCTCTCCATCGTCTCCTAAGCCCCCTGTGCTAGCCAGCTCCGCTCCTCCATCGTCTCCTAAGCCCCCTGTGCTAGCCAGCTCCGCTCCTCCAGTGCCTGCTCCTCCAGAGTACCCCCCAGAATTCCTAATTTACCCCAAGAAAATTGGGGGGGGGGGTGAATATGCCTGTGGCCATAGGGGCCAAGTCTGGGATCCAGGACAAGGCCACGAAGGCCCATATACTGTGATTTCCTGAACTGTCTGCTCCGCCATGGCCGCCTGAACTGTCTGCTCCGCCATGGCCGCCTGAACTGTCTGCCCCGCCATGGCTTCCTAGTCTGCCTGCTCCGCCATGGCCTCCTGAGTCCCCTGATCCGCCATGGCCTCCTGAGTCCCCTGATCCCCCATGGCCTTCTGAGTCCTCTGATCTGCCATGGCCCCCTGAGCTACCAGCTCCACAATGGCACACTGAACTTGATAACTTGATAATGATGATAGTGTAAAAGGTATAATAGTGTAGCAAGTTTATTTTAACTGAATAAAAATATGACATAAAATACATTGGGGGAAAAAGGCAAACACAAAATGGAGGCTTTATCTTCTGAATTTCTGAAGTCCACCACACATATACAGCATCATACAAGCACAGAAACAGTTGCTTCCTTTTATTAAGGTCCCTTTAGCACACACATGAGGAATCTATTTGTTCTCTGTTTATGCATGGTACAAATGTAAGCACCAATGGCAAGAAACAGTCTCTTTTTCATGGCAATGAAGCCTGGCCCTCATTCCTACTCTGACTCTTAGTTCTACACTTGGGACTTCCCTCCCCTTATGCAATATATTTCCATAGTTTAGGAGGAGGGAGGGCATTGTTCATTGTACTCCACAGAAGAGCACTCAGTTCCAGTGTGGAGATCACAAGCCCATGTTGTATGCATTTAACCTGTCTTTGATCGCTTGTGCCAAACTATGATTTGTTTTGTTTACTCAGAAGAGTCCTCACTAATTCGGTTTCTGTAAGCAGTGTTTTGTAAAGAGATTTGCCCCAGCAGGCACAGATAAACACCAAAAACAGTTGATGGAACAGTTGGCACTGGCACAGTAGCTGTGGGTAGAGTGTTTGCTCTAAATCACATACAGTAGCCACAAAATCTATTTGGATACTGAAACCATACTTAAAAATGCATAAATGTCATTGCATTATATAACAAAATATCAAACCAAATAGCATTTATTTATTTTAATGAAAGGTTTTTCACAAAAAAAAAAGTTTGTTTTAAATTGTTTAATAAATTAATAAATGTACTAATAAAGATACATACAGTAGGTAACACTTTAGTATAGGGACCAATTGTCACTATTAACTAGCTGCTTATTAGTATGCCTAGTATTAACGTATTGGCTGTTTATTAGTACTTATAAAGCACATATTCTGCATGACCATATTCTACATCTCCTAATCCTACCCAAAACCTGAACTTAACAACAACCTTACTAGCTATTAATAAGGAGTTTATTGAGGCAAAAGTCATAGCTAATGGTTTGTTGATAGCGAGAATTGGACCTTAAAATAAAGTGTGACTGAACACCAAAAACAAAATACACTGGATCATGTTGCTCATAGTAAATGTGATGAACTACTCCTGTGGTCACGTCTGTATGAACTTCTAGAGAACTGACTTCATAGACCCACATATAGTTCTGTGAAAAGCTCTGGCATTATTTATTTGCAGAATATTTACTGATATTTTGTTTCTAATGTAATTGAATGCATGCATTTTTATGTCCAAAAATGTCTACATACTTTTTGGAGACACTGTAAATATATCTTTATCTATATCTATATATATGTCTATATCTATATCATTCATATCTATATCTATATCTATCTTATGATATCAGTATATATATACTGTATTACCATTACAAAATTTGGGCTTGGTAAGATTTTAATTTTAGAAAGAAGTCACTTATTTTTACCAAGACTTTTATTTGATCAACATACTGTAAAAATGGTAATACTGTGAAATGTTATTACAATTTAAAATAACTGTATTATGTTTTAAAATGTAATTTATTCCTTTGATGGCAAAGCTGAATTTTCAGCATCATTACTACAGTCTTCAGTGTCACATGATCCTTCAGACATCATTCTGATATGCTGCTTTGGTACTCAATAAATATTTCTTATGTAGCGTCTGGACCAATCAAACACACAATATATATTTTGTTAGCTATATTTAACAAATACTCTGTAACACCCCTCAGTTAACAAGCCATATGAGGACCTATGGACCCTTCCCCCGAAATGCGTAACACCTCAGGAGGGCAGAACATGCCTCTGGTTCCATGGCAACCAACGCTGATATCACTGGGTTTATTGCCCAAAGGAATGCGAAGTAGAGAAAATCACTACCTTTTCCATAGGAAGAGACACAATGCACGGTAGAAATGGACTCTTCTCTAATTAATCCATAGGAAAACCTTTCTTTGAATGAACACACATATCCTTTGTGCTATTGTGTATGTTGTCTTTGATATTTTAGACTATTTTATGCATGCTTATGATGGAACCCATTCCTGTCATCTTGCCTATATGTAACCCTACCATGTTTAGTATCTA
>NW_015505633.1:345911-368442 GCF_001515645.1 Sinocyclocheilus grahami
GAATTGTACAGTAAGAAAGTTATTTCCCTTAACCAGGAAATTAATGTTCTTAGAATTGACAGACAGTTGACCCTGAGAGGTCAAGTAAATATCTACAGCGGATCTAAATATTTATAATTAATTATAACTAGTTATGATTAATTATTCATATTTCCCCATGAGCTGATTCGCTACACTTATTATTATCAATGATGAAAACAGTTGATGCGTAATATTTTTGTGGAAAACGTGATACATTTTGTCAGGATTCTTTAATGAATAGGCTGTTTAAAAAAAGCATTTATTTGACAGTTAAGATTTACCATTGTTACTTTTGATCAATTTAATGCATCCTTGCAAATATATATATATATATATATATATATATACAGTGGTGTGAAAAAGTGTTGGCCCCCTTCCTGTTTTTTAAATTTTTGCGTATTTGTCACACTTAAAAGATTCAGATAATTAAACAAATTTTAATATTACACAAAGATAATGCAAGTAAATACAAAATGCAGTTTTTAAATGATTATTTATTTTATTAAGGGAAAAAAGCTGTCCAAACCTGCCTGGCCCTACGTGAAAAAGTAATTTCCCCCTAAATCTAATAACTGGTTGTGCCACGCTTTGCAGCAACAACTGCAATCAAGTGTTTGCGATAACTGGCAATGAGTCTTTCACGTCGCTGTGGAGGAATTTTGGCCCACTCTTTTTTGCAGAATTGTTTTAATTCAACCACATTGGAGGGTTTTTTAGCATGAATGGACTGTTTAAGGTCATGCCACAGCATCTCAATCGGATTTAAGTCCGGACTTTGATTTGGCCACTCCAAAACCTTAATTTATTTTTTCTTGAGCCATTCAGAGGTGGACTTGCTGGTGTGTTTGGGATCATTGTCCTGCTATGAGGTAATTAGAAACAGCTGTGTGCAATGAGTGCAATCAGGGCAGTGTGCAAATTGTGCAAAGAATGATGGGAAATGTAGTCCGGGGTGCTATGCAACAGTTTGTGTAGTGCGAGAGTCAATGTAATGGAAAGGGTGACATCTGGTGGTGAAAAAACGGAAGTTCATGGACCGAATTTGTGACAGAAATATTAAAGTGTGACAAACATGCAAAAAAATAAGAAATCAGGAAGGGGGCCAACACTTTTTATACATACCACTGTATATATATATATATATTCTGCAATAAAAAAATAGTATTCTATATGTACAATGTTCTTGTGTGGGAGTGTTACTCAGTGAGAGCTGAACCTTGCCATAGAATTTCCATTCCTCCTCTTGAATTCTAGTCAATAGAAGTTTCCTCTCTGTTATTGTAATCCCAAAGGTTACTGCCAATTACCCAGCCAAGACACATAACACCACATGATTTTTCACTCACTGTGAAGGTGCCAATGATGTCTTCATTACATTTACAGTCCCTACAAGTCTTCGTAGAAGGAAAGGTTCTTAAAGTGGTACCTCAGCACATTGAGGAATGAGTGCCATGAATGTTCCTGTTGTGTTGGACCTTGAAGAGCTGCATTGGTCGATTGTGAATTGTTTTTGTTCATTGGTTATTGTTCTTCTCAAAGTAATAGTTCACACAAGAATGAAAGGAGTGATTCCAAACCTGAATATACTGTACGTTTATTAAATGGAAAAGAGCAGCTTGTCTAAATATATCTAAATATCTAAAGTTTAATATATATATTTAACATATATATAACATTTTTTGCTGCTTACAAGAAATTTGTAATGAATCAATTACAGTACATAGTTGAGTTAATGCAGTAAACTCATAAAAATAAAACCTGAAGAGGTAGCTACCACATAAGCATAAAATGTTGTCTTTCCCTCATTATGGGCTGATATGAGAGCTAATTGGCCTGTCCCCAGACCATTTAAGCGTCTGCTCAGCTGTTAATGAGTTGGTATTATTTCGGAAGTGGCTTGCTGTTAGAGTGGAATCTGTTGATGTGCACTTTGAGACCTGTTATGTTTCTCTACATTTATTACTTTTCCATCCCTCCATCCTGGGAACATTTGTAAACCGCTGGGATTGTACATGCTGGTTTCACTTTGTTCCTGTGACTCATTGGCAGACACATTGAATGCAAAAGCAAATTTTCATTTCATTATGTCAAAAAAGAATAATGTTACTTTTGTAATGAGAACCAGCTTATGGTCATTTAATAGCTGTTTGTGGGAAATTATTAAGTTCCTTTAGAATTACTAAAGTTCAGAGATTATGATAGATTTTCTTTTGGCTCTGTATGTGGAAACCCCCCAGGATATGATTAAGCAAATGTTTGAGAAGTGACTCCCTTAAAGGCACATTATCCTTGCTGTAATTTACCTCCTCTTGTTTGACAAACTATAAATGGAAGTGTTTATATCCTTTCGCAACACTCAATCCCTCTCTCTCTCTGTTTAGGGACAGAAAGGCCATCCTGGTCCTTCTGGCCACCCCGGAGATCAAGTGAGTTCCTATGCCATTACTTTTTTTTAACTTTCCACAAGAGGAGAATTAAAGGAATTTATAAAACTAGAGGATTGATAAAACTATGATCTTTACATAACCAAAGTAAAAATCCCAAAGGTGCCATCGCATTCACCATTGCTTTGCAAACTTTTGAAGGCCAAATCCATTCATTGTGAAGTGAATTGGGAAGACTTTCACCTGATAGTCTCCCTGAGCAATTTTTGTTTGGGGTTGGCAGAATAGACTGATTTTGTATTATGTCATTATTCCCATTATTATATCTGTGGCTTTCTTTTGCCTGTGAAATTTGACTGTGCAAATGTGACCACACCTTAGCTCTGAGTATTATCTTGTCTGTTTAGTAGACATGATGATTTCAGTTGGACTCTCATTCAGAACTTTTCAGATCCTTTGAGACCTAAGATGGAATGTATGTGTACAGCTCAAGAGTAAATTTTTTTAACTGCGCATACATTTTAGGATTAAAAAAGTAGCAGACTACAGACTCACAAAAATGATTAAATGCATAATTTTTTTTTGTTGCAATATTTTAGTGACAGTAAATTAATTGACATCCCTTGTAAAATATGCATGTGACAACAAATCTTTCATCTAACCAGAACACTTTGCTACTCAGTTGAGATGCATTCCAAATCATCCACACTTGCATATATAATAAATTACACGAGCTTAGCAATGGACACAACGAAAACTAAAAAGAGACTGTAGAACTGATTAAACTTTTTTTTTTTAAAGTTTTGGCAATCTAGACTTTCCTCAAATTTCTGGAATTAAATTTCTGGAATTTAAAGTTGTTGAGTTATAGTAGTATAAAAGTAATATCTAATGCTTTCATCTTTGTTTCATAATCTCACAATTCTGTGGTTGGCCACACGTGCTCCATTTTTGTCATATTGACAAAAATGGCAACACATGAAAAAAGACTGAAACTATTTACAGACACGCAGAAGAAAAACATGTTGTTTTAATAGAAAGGCCATTCACTCCTCTCTCTCTCCATTGTGCTTTTTATCTTTCTTTTTGTTTGTTATGGCTTTCCACAAGAAGAGCTTCCAATGCTAATGACATGTTTATTGTAATGGATTTTTTCCTCCTTATATTCTGTTCATTCTCTTCTCTCCACAGGGAGAAAGAGGACCAGATGGAAGCCCGGGTGCCAAAGGTTATCCTGGCAGGCAGGTGCAGTAAATCTTCTGTTGTGCTGCTGGCTTGCACAGTACTCACCGACACGAGTATAGTGAGACTAGTAGTAAAGTGTCAGAGCTTGTATTGGAGACTAAAACAGCTTGCTCTGCCAATATGACCACTTATTTTGACATCATTTTTGAAAAATGAGAATTGTTTTTGGAATTAACAGGCAATGAAAATGAATTTTATTTTTTGAGCTTAGTGTGCTAGCACTAAATTAATCATTTTTTGGTGCTAAAGGCATGAATGATACCTGATATTTGGAAAAGTCATTTGCAAATGATGATTCTCTCACTTTTGATAGATGCTCTCCCTCTGCTGAGTCTGCATGTGATCAGCCCCAGCTTTTCCGGATTCACATATTCACATATTCAGGGAAACAAATACAACTTACTAATGAAACATTCTGGTAGTTTCCAGTCTTGCATAACTTCACAATGAGGCATGTTTTAGAAAGTCCTATTGGAATTTAGATTTGCGTAGATTTTTTTGCGGACTTTACAGAGAATCAGCTGATTTAACTTTTTAAAGGGATAGTTCATCCAAAAATGATGGCATTTAATCGCCCTCAGGCTGTTCCAAACCTGTATGAGTTTCTGTCTTCTGTTGAACACAAAAGAAGATATTTTGAATAATGTTGGTAACCAAAAAGTTGACGTGGCCATTGACTTCCGTGGTATGGAAAAAATACTATGAAAGTCAATGGGTACCGTCAAATTATTAAATGCCAGAATTTTCATTTTTGGCTGAGCTGTCCTTGGCCAAGGTTGGTTAAATCGGCACATGCTACAAAAGCGCACATCCCAGTTCAGTTTATGTTTAAAGTTTGGCCAGTCTAAAGTAGGAATTGTATAATTGTTTCGCAGTTCTCAAGTATGTACAAACACTTGATAAGTCTTTAGGAGGACATATTGATTGGCACTAGATCCACTTATTTGCTACTTTCCACCTGTTCAGCACCAACTCCAATCTGTTCCTCATGATTATCAAGCTGGCATTTTTTGATAGTGTATTATACACAGAGAACTATGGAGTTTTAGCTTTCATGAGCATATTTGCAAAATTGCAACATCATAACTCATCATAATTGCTTTGTTTGTGTTTTGTAGGGTTTGCCGGGGCCTATAGGAAATATGGGACCAAAAGGTGTACGGGTAAGGGATAAATAACACAGAGACTCTCTATATTGCCTGTTTTGATATACCTGTATTGTCTTGATATATATATATTTTTTAATCAGAAATCATTTAGACACTGTTGGCTATAAATTAATCATCATGTATTGGCTGAGTTCAGTTAAGATGAGATGCTTTTGCATTCCATGTTTGTTCCTATAAATTTGCCTAAAAGTGGTAGAGCTATTATGTTCAGGACGTTTTGTAAGGGCTGCTACATTTTTAGTATTGAAACCTTGTTTTCAGTTTGGAAACTCTGAAAGGCACCAGAAAAGGAAATGGTTGTAGACATTTAAGGATCCGTTATTGGGAGTTGTTTTCATTATAAAACCTCAGAACATCAGCTCTGAAAGTATAGCGCTGTCAGCTGGGTTTTATATTATAATTCCACTAACATTTTAAAACCATTTTGGTCTTGTAAAGTATATGGCAGCAGTGTACATCCAAAGCCTTTTTTTATTATTTCCCTTAGTGCTAACATATTTTTATTATTAGTTCGTTCGTTTTTTTTTTTTTACTGTATATGAGAATGTTAATGTATCTGTAATAAATATATTTTTAATAATGTTTTATTTCATTTAGCTAGTTAATATTTAATGGTTTTAATTTTTATGTTGCTTTGTATCATAAAATGCATAGTTCCCTCATCAGTCTTTGTCTTTTGCTTTTCATGATTTTATTGTATGTTCATGTGTATTAACCTTGTGACCCAACCTTAGGCATCCTGCCGAATGCCAGTGTGATCCCTGGTGTGAGGGTATGTGCCCTTGGACTACATCGTGGAAGCCAGCACCATGCAGTCCATGGGCATATACACTTGCCTCAAGGCCTAGATCTTCACCGAGCGTCCACTGTCCTCAAAAGACCTTTGCAAGTTAATCTGCACTTTATCAAGGGATATTCAGACCATATCACTCTAAAGTCTCTCTGTTTATTTCTTGTCTTCTTACACTGCCCTTTTTTAGGGCTTCATTGGCTTCCCAGGTGTCTTCGGTCTCCCTGGACCTGATGGAGAAAGAGTGAGTTTTGCTGTTGTTTCTGCACTCAAGTGATTTTTTGCTAATTATGGATGTCATAAAGAAATGCACAGCAAATAGTTTGAATTTGAATGGAATAGAAATATTAAAATCATGTACCGATTTAGAAAAAGCTGAACACAGAAAACAAACCCAAAAAATATAACAACACACCAAATGTATGTACAAAACAAACAAAAACTTAAAGGAACACTCCACTATTTTTGAAAATAGGCTAATTTTCCAACTGCCCTAGAGTAAAACAGTTGAGTTTTACCGTTTTCGAATCCATTCAGCTGATCTCCGGGTCTGGCGGTAGCACTTTTTGCTGTAGCTTAGCATAGATCATTGAATCTGATTAGACCATTAGCAACTCGCTCAAAAATGACCAAAGAGTTTCTATATTTTTCCTATTTAAAACTTGACTCTTCTGTAGTTACATCGTGTACTAAGACCGACGGAAAATAAAAAGTTGCAATTTTCTAGGGCGATATGGCTAGGAACTATACTCTCATTCCGGCGTGATAATCAAGACACTTTGCTGCCGTACCATGGGTGCAGCAGGCGCAATGATATTATGCAGGGCCTGAAAATAGGCTAACTTCCATCAACATAACCAATGTGACCACCTGCTTGCACAGGGCTTGCTGGGGACTATTTTCAGGCGCTGCGTAATATCATTGCGCCTGCTGCACCCATAGTACGGCAGCAAATTTCCTTGATTATTACGCCAGAATGAGAGTATAGTTCCTAGCTGTGTCGGCCTAGAAAATTTCATTTTCCGTCGTTCTTAGTACACAATGTAACTACAGAAGAGTCAAGTTTTAAATAGGAAAAATATCGAAACTCTTTGGTCATTTTTGAGCGAGATGCTAATGGTTTAATCAGATTCAATTATCTATGCTAAGCTACAGGTAAAAGTGCTACCACCAGACCTGGAGATCGGCTGAATGGATTCGAAAACGGTAAAACTCAACTGTTTAACTCTAGGGGAGTTGGAAAATGAGCCTATTTTCAAAAATAGTGGAGTGTTCCCTTAAGTGTAACAACTGTTACTAGTGCATTAAAAGTCCATTGCTGTTCCCTAGTTTTTAGTAAAACAGTGTGGTATAATGGAGATGTATAGTCTTGGTTTTAGATGCCCCTATATGAAATATTACTTGAGCAAAACCCACACACTTGTGCCTTACATGTATCATTCTTCTTTATAATGGTGGCTTGTAAATCCAGAGCACTTGCTTTGAATAGGAATCCTGGTGAAAGGGGCACGCTCCACTAAAACCACAGAGATCCCCCTTCAAAACAGTAGTTAGTCTCAGTTCTCACAATATTTGCTCAGGAACCTCGAGCTGGTGAATTCCGTCCTGCAATACTTTGTGGAAATAGCAATAAAAGCCCCCGGGAGCTGGAATATGGCCTGCTGCGGATTAGCCAGATCACGTCTCCTATTTTCAGGCCCAGAGGGAGCAGAGTTCATAGAGATCTGAGAGACCCTTTTGTGTCCAGAAGAGCAGAAACTAAGACCTTTCAGCATTCACACAGTCTATTGCGTCTGGGATTGGTAATTGATTAATTCATTGTGTGCTTTTTTAAAATTTCTGTCTCTTTTTACCTGTCTTTCCATGCTCTCCTTCTATCTGCTGTCTCCTCTTAGGGTTTACCTGGTGTTCCCGGGAAGAAGGGCAAGATGGGTAGGCCGGTAAAGTTTTCTTTCACCATCCTCTCTAGAGAAACTTCTGTGAATGACTTGCCTCTGTGTTCAGTGATTTGTGACCCCTTTCTTGCTGTTTGAGAGAGTTTGATTCTGTTTGTGCTGACTTTATGACCCTCGTTATCTACAATCTTAAAGCAGGGTTTCTCAACCATTGTTCCACAGCCAATTGGATGGATACATTAGAGTAGTTCACCCAAAAATTAACATTTGCTGAAAATTTACTCACCCTCAGACCATCCAAGATGTAGATGAGTTTGTTTTTTCATCAAAACAGATTTACCGTCAGAATGAGAGTCCAAACCTCTGATAAAAACATTACAATAATCCACATGACTCCAGAACATTACAGTAATTAACATCTTGTGAAGCAAAAACCTGCATGTTTGTAATAAACAAAAGCAATGTTATGGATGGGGGACTTATATTTTAACCAGAAGCAACTGTTTACTGTTAAAAACATCTTAATGCAGTTATTTATTATAAGCATGCAGTTTTTTGTTTGACAAGACGTTAATTGATGGACTGGAGTAGTGTGGATTACTTGTGGATTATTGTGGTGTTTTTATCAGCTGTTTGGACTCTCATTCCGACGGCACCCATTCATTCCAGAGGATCCACTGGTGAGCTTGTGATGCTAAATTTCTTCAGATCTGTTCCAAAGAAGAAACAAACTAATCTACATGTTCTATTTTCTAAGCAAACTATCATTTTTGTCACTATTTTCTTTACTGTAAGATCATGATCACATTGCAGCCTACATTCCAATATCTTAAGCACAAAATCTGCATATAGATAGATAGATAGATAGATAGATAGATAGATAGATAGATAGATAGATAGACATGCAGTTTTTTGTTTGACAAGACGTTAATTGATGGACTGGAGTAGTGTGGATTACTTGTGGATTATTGTGGTGTTTTTATCAGCTGTTTGGACTCTCATTCCGACGGCACCCATTCATTCCAGAGGATCCACTGGTGAGCTTGTGATGCTAAATTTCTTCAGATCTGTTCCAAAGAAGAAACAAACTAATCTACATGTTCTATTTTCTAAGCAAACTATCATTTTTGTCACTATTTTCTTTACTGTAAGACCATGATCACATTGCAGCCTACATTCCACGTAATATCTTAAGCACAAAATCTGCATATAGATAGATAGATAGATAGATAGATAGATAGATAGATAGATAGATAGATAGAACCAAACTCAGTCATAGCATAAGTCATAATGCAACTATTATTTTTCATTGTTCCTGACAGTCTGTCTTGGCAGTAGACAGAGCTGTCTTATTTTGTCTAGATGAATAATACTAAATTACCAATAATTAATTACAAAGTTTTACCATCTGCACACCCATAATAATTTTCTATTTAGCAAAATGACGTTGGTGCTCTAAGTCTGCATATTTTCAAAAGAACTAGACATTAAGAATTCAGGCTCATCTTTTTCCAAAACAACTTCCAATTATGTGCAGTTCTTTCTAGACTCAAAGCACAAATGCAGTGCCAAGCACAGAATCATCTGTTCTTAATAAGCAATTCTCTAACTCTGCAGTTCTGTTTGATAGGCAGCACATGCACCTCGGCTGTAACTCACTGTTTGCCTTGTTGGAGGACAAAAAAAGATCTCCACACAGCGCAAGTGTTGACTTTGGCTTTAAGACAAGCACACGTTTAGCACACAGTGAAGTGCGACGTCATAGCTCTTGTCCTCTTATATAACGCAACAGTAGATAGAGGGGAAACAGCGCTGTCAGCGAATCCCGGCGGGTCCTCCTCTCGCTCCTCCTGGTCGTTGCCAGTGTAAGGAAACACTCAGCCATGGAATTTCCTGCAGGGCTGACAGAGACGAGAACTGAGCTTGTTTCTGTGACTCGGCATCAGGCTCTGCTTTCACAAAACAAAACTTCAGTGCAGCAGCCATATTCTTACATTTTTATTAGTACATTCTTAATTGCTGTTGTAAAAAGGTAGATTTGTTTTAGCATCCTTTAAATATTTAATTTTACTAAATTTTATACGAGACTTTTACTACAGTTTTTAGACTTTATCTATTTATAGACTACAATTATTTGATCAAAAATACTGTAAATTAACAGTAATATTGTGAAATTATATTACTATTTAAGTTTTAAAATATTATTTATTCCTGTGATGGCAAAGTTGACCTTTCAGCAGCCATTACTTCAGTCTTCAGTGTCACATGATCCTTTAGAAATCATTCTGATATGCTGGTTTGGTCCACAAGTAGCATTTCTTATTATTATAAAAATTGAAAACAATTGTGCTGCTTAATGTCATTTTTTGGAGCATACTCACGTTTACTATTGATTTGATGATTTTACTTTTTCAGATACCATTTTATTATGTATAAAGCAGTTCATTCACACATCACAACAATTTAAAACTTTTAATGTGTTGTCAGTATTTATTGTTAATCTTTGCTATATGGAAAGCATGGCTAAAGTCCAAATGCAAAATAAAAAATAGTTCTAACTTACCATACTATCCACAGTAGAAATAGTAATACAAAAACCTCCATTTCAATCTGTTTTATTCACATACTTAAATAGTGGTAAAAAAATTCTGGCCACTAATATACTCCATCCAAAACCACCTTTGTAAAATGAACAATGCTGCAGTGTCTCCCAGTTTTCTTGAACGTGTTGTCTGTATTGGAGATATACCGGTAGTTGGTGGTTAAAACTTATTCTATCCTATTGCTGCTTTCCTGTGGCTGTTTTTTGAGATCCAGTTTTTCAGTATCCCATGATTATGGAGTGGTTCTGGTGTTACAGAGGTTTGCGCAGGATTAGAGTGAAGGGACAATGTTTACCATGTGGGCAACTGGAAACAGCAATGCACAAATGGTATCTGCCCTGAGTCTAAGTGCGGTTTCCTCAAGTCTCGCTCTGCTAAGCTCTGCTGTCTCTCACATTTGTGTGCTTAGGGCTTTCCAGGAGATTTTGGGGAGCGAGGACCACCAGGACCTGATGGAAATCCAGTAAGTAGTGCTACATCAACCACCTGGCCAACTGCCATTTGGGGGAACTCCAGTTTTCTAATGCTCAGAGAGATTTAAGCATAGTTGTTTGGGGTTATATTTATTATCAGGTTTAGTGTATCAGAATATTGCCGTACAGCGAGAGAAATGTTCAGCAAAAAGTCATCCCAAAGTCTCCTAGCCTTTGCATGCCCTTTTCCTGCCTGTCATACACTGTTATACACATACGGTTATACAAGCTGACCGGGCCACGCAAACCGCTACACTCTAATAAATACCTTTGATTTCTGCTACCACAATAACACACACAAGCCAGTTGGGCGTCCAGTGTGTGCAGCTCAGCATTGAGTAATATTGGTAATGAGGAAATCAGCTGTCACTACCGGAGTCTACAGCAGATATCTGTTTTAGCCATTACAGGGGTTGCTTCACTTCTGATCGTTTTACCATATTCTTTACCCAATTTTTCATCTTATTCATGTTTCCATGTACCATAATATTCAAATAAGTCATTTTTCTGACACTGATTTGCATATTAGGAATTGACATCTTATAGACATTAGTATAATATCTTAGCAATCTATAAAATGTGTATTGTCAAAAATGATTAGCAGACATTTCTAATGCAAAACCACATTTCATCAGCTTGTTAGTGGTCTTTGCTAAGCCTTTAATTACAGTCACTATTGCTCATATTTACAGTTAGGAATAAAAAAAAAAAAGTACCTTGAGTATAGACTACAGATAGTCCTGCACAATTTCTGGTTTGAACATTCAGTCTTTTGGCTTATTGAAGAGATGTGAGCCATTGTGCCATTGTATTCAGTTCATCCCACTGAATATTTATTAGATTACTTCCTTTTGTGTTCTGCAGAAGAATGTCAGTCATGAGAATGAGTAAATTAACTGTCCCTCTAAAACGCTCCAATCATTTCGTTTGCTTAAATCCTGCTCTTTCTTACAATTGACTGCAAGCTCACATTCACATCTGCCCCCATCCAATCAACAACCGATGGATAGAATCAAGTCCCCACCCTACATTTTTTTTTTTTTGATAATCCATTTTACTCAGATGTATTTCACAATAGTGTAGAAAAAGTCTATCACTACTTTAGTTACATTGCAACATTAAGATATTCTGGTGAGCTCATTTTACTGTAGGTTCAGTAACAAGCCACTTATGCCAAGTTCACACTGCATTATTTTAAAAGTCGTTGGATCACCGATGTTTTCACACTAAATGACTATCTGAAGTAGCATTCAGTTGCTGCTATGTTCACATTGCACGATGGATTGGCAACAGGAGGTTACACACTGCATGACTTTACAATAGGAAGAATCGCCGACAACTCTGTCTGGTCCACAAACTACGTTTCACAACCAAACGCACGCGAGAAGTGATAAGGAAATAATGCAAGTTCACGCTGATATTGTGATCTGTAACTTCTCCCCGAACTAGTATCTTGCTCTCTCTTTGGCTGTAGGTCATCACCGATGTATTTTTTAGTCAGAACTCATTTCACACAGCAGGATTTTGAATCGCTGACAGGTCCAGATATTTAGCATGGCAAATATTTCACAGGCATCGGCAATGTGTCGGCGATTCTTTGATAATTCACACTGCGTGATTGTCACTCGCATGAACGAGCACCAATTTGCCTCCAATTTCAAGCATTTGTTGGTGATTTCACAAAACCTGTCAGCGAGTGAAAATCGAGGCTAAAATTGTGCAGTGTGAACTCGGCATTAGCAGCATCCTAGCAGCCATTAAAAGGATAGTTCACCCAAAAATGAAAATTCTGTCATTAATTACTTGCCCTCATGTCAGAACACAAATTAAGATATTTTTGATGAAATCCAAGAGCTTTCTGATCCTGCATAGACAGGAATGCAACTACCATGTTCAAGTCCCAAAAGGTAGTGAGGACATCGTTAAAATAGTCCATGTGACATCATTGGTTCAACGGTAATTTTATGAAGCTATGAGAATACTTTTTGTGCACAAAGAAAACTAAAATAACGACTTTATTCAACAATTCTTCTCTTCCGTGTCTTTCGCGTACATTCATTAAAGTTCGATGACGTATGCGTGTGTTGCTGCTGACGCAGGAGCCGGCGTTCTAATGTCGAACCTGCATGTGCTGCGCCTTGTTTACAAAGAGAGGAATGAAGAAAGCTCTCGGAAGGTGCACCATTCACATAAAATTAAGTTTTGTTTAAAAATGTGGACTATACAAAAGTAAGTCATTAAAAATCTTGCCTTCCTGGGTCTTTTGCAAACAGCCCATTTCAAATATATGCTTGTGTGAACTATTTTTTTTTCCAAAGCTGAGCCGGCAGTAGCTTAGAGTAGCGCTAGCCTAATCACCTGACTGCCTGCAGTACTGTAAACCTAACCATATCGCAAACGTAGAGGACACGCACGCCCTCACCTCAATCCTTTTTATACATCAGTGGTCACTCAGCAAGAGCAGCCGACCCTGTAACATCTATCTGCTCACTTTCAAAGAACAAGGAAAGCAAAAATACACAGGGGATTTTTTTGGCCTGCTGCTGAGAGAGGAAGTAGGTATGGCAGTTAGCAGTGGGCCAGTCATGCCACACAACAAGCTCCTCTCTGTACTCCACAGCATGTCTCTTTCATTGGCTCACTGAGGGGTAGATGCAGGCAACAGATTAGCTTGTTATCAAGGAACAGAGGTTTCACCCCTTTTCTCCAGTGGCCTCAGAGTGACTGTTGTGCCAGAAACGCTCAATATCTGGTTGTGCCAGTAACGCTCAGTATCTGCTCTCTGTTTCTGTTTCACCAGGGAGAGATGGGTGCCCCAGGTCCTGTTGGCATCCCTGGTTTTATTGTGAGTAAACAAACATTCAATTATTAACTTCGAACCTTCTGGCTGTGGTTTTTGCCTTCCCGACATTGATGCTTTCTGATTTTTTTTTTCTGTTGGCCTGTGAATATAATGTGTGCATTGTAAATTTTTATGCTTGTTTATGCTTTTTATATTTCATGGCAGGGTGATATGGGTCTTGTTGGAATTGTGGGTCTTGCTGGATTAATAGGACCAAAGGTGATTACATTGAAATTGTTATGAACATCCATGCTGAAAAGACTATTTCAAACTAGCCTAAAGGGATTTGCTGGTCTTAGTTGATTTAGGATGGTTTGGCTGGTCTCCCAGCCTAAAAAGTAGCCAAAACCCCTCTAAAATAAGAAAAACACACCAATCTAACCAGCTTGGTCAGGCTGGGAGAAATGAAAGGAAATTAACTTACAAATTGCTTTCTTATAGTTGTCTTTGCACACTACACTCAAATAACAAAAAGGAATTTGAACATGATTTTAACAATTGAAATCACACACAGTAGTACATAATACTTTAAATTTCAACACATTTAGTGACTTATTAATTTGGATTATTTTCATAGCAACAAATGTTGTAGGCAACATTATTTAATAAATGTACAGACAAGTTCCGTTTGCATTTAAGGAGCAACTGATGGTTAAAATGTATGGTCTTCAATTCATAAAACAATTCTACCAATTCTTCTTTTTAACAATTGTCTGTTTGTTGTCTTGCAGGGTATACCAGGAAACCCTGGCGAGTCTGGACTGAAAGGTGATAAGGTGATCTGAATAACCTTTATTAGCTTTTGCTTCTTCTGTATTTGATTGCACAGAGCCACTATTGGGAGAGACTGAGATCAGCTGTAACATGCTAAAATGTTGTCAGTCACAGCTACAAAAAGTTAAAAGTCAGTAAGAATTGTTTTTAAAGCAGTTCATACTTTTGTTCATCAAGGATGTATTAAATTGATCAAAAGTGACAGTAAAGACATGTATGTTACAAAAGATTTCTGTCAAATAAACTCTGTTGAACTTTCATCAAGGAAGATCAAAATGAAGCAGC
Organism: Sinocyclocheilus grahami; assembly: GCF_001515645.1. Classification (NCBI taxonomy): domain Eukaryota; kingdom Metazoa; phylum Chordata; class Actinopteri; order Cypriniformes; family Cyprinidae; genus Sinocyclocheilus; species Sinocyclocheilus grahami. Next base: position 360,393 of record NW_015505633.1, read on the forward strand.
ACAACTGTTTTTAGCATTAATAGTAATAATAAGAAATGTTTCGTGAGCAGCAAATCAGCATATCAGAATGATTTCAGAAGGATCATTTGATACTGAAGACTGGAGTAATGGCTGCTGAAAATTCTGCTTTGCCATTACAGAAATAAATTGCATTTTAAAATATATAAATGGAAACAATTTTAAATTGTAATATTTCACAATAGTACTGGTTTTACTGTATTTTTGATCGAATAAATAAAGCTTGGTGAGCATAAGAGACCATTCCAAACCATTAATGCGATATAATGACACATACTCCATACATAACTCAGTAGAGTTCTCTCTCTGTCTGTGATTGTAAATAAATAAATAAACTAACAGATAAATAGATTTTTAGATATTTGAGACTTTTCAATAAAAATTGCTTTAAAATTCACACAGTAATGAATGTTATTCTATCAAGTATTGATCAATATATTTGAGCAAAATAGTAAAGCAATGATATTGTTACTGAGGTGTGCTTTTATGTGATAATTAATATTAGAGAAGGCTGGTCAGAAGTGTAACCTCTGTCCTGCTGCTCCCCATTTCTGTGTTGGTCTCTCTGTCTGCCAGTTGGACAGGTGCTGGCAGCCCTGTACTTAAATGTTGTATTTTGCTGCTAGGCAATATATTTATAAGGCTTTGTTTTGGACAGCTTCTCTGATCTCCATGTGTACAGTTACAGACACATTGTAACATAGATACAGATACAGTACAGACATACAGACATAGAGACAGTATCTGGAGTAACTGCTGTGATTGAACTGCTGGGACATCCTGACTTAAAGGCCAGAGAGTGATGTTTTGTCACTGTTTTGTCTCTGTCGACAGGGTGAAGTCGGGTTGCCAGGTGAACCGGGAGACCCTGGATTTCAAGGTGACAAGGTATTTCAGATAACGACTTTTCTTTTGATGTATTCACACAGTGAGTAATATAAAAAACTGTGTTCAATAAAACAAATAGTGTAGAAATAAAATTCACTCAGAAATTGTTAGTAAATTTCACAGTTTATTACAAAGAAACCTCAACATTGAATTAACTGTGAAATTTTGAAATAGAAAGACTGTATTTTCTTGTAAATCATACTGAAATCATCTTTGTTTTATTTACAACTTCAAAAAATGTGTGTGTGTGTGTGTGCATGCATTTGTGAGTATTTATGTGCTTTTAAAGACCCAAACAGAGGTTTTTATTTAAGTAACTATGTACTTATTAACTGAATTTTCCAGGGTAATCAGGGCTCACCAGGTTTACCAGGAATTCGAGGAAAGCCAGGACCACAGGTTAATACATGCAACTTTTTTATTATTATTGTTATTTCATTGTATTTTATCAGGTTGATTAATCTTAAATATTTAGTTCTGATTTGACAGAGTCAAATTATAGCTGTTTGTCTTTCAGGGTAAGCCTGGAGATCGAGGCCCAGATGGTTTGCCAGGCCCACCTGGACCTGAGGTAATTGTGCTTTCATTTCAAGCCAAGTGTACTCTACAAAGACAGAAGGTCTTTTACGGGGCTGACGAGACGTGAGACTTGCAGATCCATGTGCAAGCTTTTTATTGGAGAAGACAGAGACGTGGTCATAACAGGCAGGGTCAAACAAAGACAAACAGGTATATGGCAGGCAAAACACAAGAATAGTCCTAGGGCTAGCGCAGGTCGACGATCGGCAGACAGAATCAAAAAAGGGGCAAGACTAAGGGAGAAATCCAGGAAACCAGGCGAAGATCAGAACCGGAGAAAACAGACAAGGCGAGGCAAAACTAGGCTAAGGCTAAGGCTAAGGCTAAGGCACTAATGAGGGCTCTGTAGTGTAGCTATCTAGAGATAGATATGCGCTAAACAATACTCGGCAGAGGGAAGGGATCAGAGTGAGTGTTAAATAGTGAGGGAGTGATATGAAACAGCTGGGTGCAATCAGTGTTAACAGCTGTGTGCAATCCGTGCTGAGTGCAATCAGTGCAATGAATGATGGGATATGTAGTCCGGGGTGATGTGCAACAGTGTGTAGTGCGAGAGTCAATGAAATTGGAAAGGGTGACCTCTGATGGCTAACAGAAGGAAGTTCATGGACCGGATTCGTGACAACTGACTTTTTATTTATAAGTGCAATATAATTATTGCAATAAGTTTTTTTAACTGGTATAAAATCTAATAAAAAATTAAATTACATTCATATTTATTATTATTAATAATAATAATACATGCATACTTTTTAAGAGTACAATAATCTTATTGTAATCATAACATATTTATTTATTGATTTGTTATGATTCAAATAATTAAACAAATCATATTGTGGTTGCTATTATTATCAAATCAGCAGATTATACATATTTTATCACATTTTTACATATTTAGGTAAATAAAAAACAGTAAATAAAATCAGTGCTTGAAAGAGATCCCATAATAATTGAATACAGCTTTTCTGTAGTTACAGTATATGTGATTAAATGCTGTGATGAATGTTTTATGTTATAATGTCAGAAACTCTCCTGAAGCTCGTGTCAGTCTTGTGAGGAATCATTATATTCATGATACAAACATCAATTCAGATCTGATCTCAAGCTCATTTCTCATCGTCTTTTATTATTTATGCTCAAAAACAATAGAGAAAGATGATACATGAGGATTTCTGACACATTTATTCTGAGTGTTATTTCAGTGACAGAAGTTGAGCTGCAGTATTACTAAGAAACTAATGAGGGCTCTGTAGTGTAGCTATCTAGAGATAGATATGCGCTAAACAATACTCGGCAGAGGGAAGGGATCAGAGTGAGTGTTAAATAGTGAGGGAGTGATATGAAACAGCTGGGTGCAATCAGTGTTAACAGCTGTGTGCAATCCGTGCTGAGTGCAATCAGTGCAATGAATGATGGGATATGTAGTCCGGGGTGATGTGCAACAGTGTGTAGTGCGAGAGTCAATGAAATTGGAAAGGGTGACCTCTGATGGCTAACAGAAGGAAGTTCATGGACCGGATTCGTGACAAGGTCGTTGCCTTGTGTACGTTTAAAGACTAATGATTTCTTGTTTTACACTACACATCTAATCACAAATCAGCTGTGTCTGTTATAAGATTCAATTCTTCCCACTAAAGTCCAGTTCACATACAAACCCATGCACAAACTCACAGAAAGTAAACTATAGTAAAAGAGCGTAAAAACATGACACAGTGTCTTTCAGCTGCACATAAGTGCACTTTTTATGTCTTAAATTGGCAACAAAATGTAGCCAACTCGCAGACTTACAGCATAAAAGTGCACTTGGCTTTAGTAGTTCCTTCATTTTGTGTTAATTTAAAATAACCGCAGAGAGATGGACATTCATTTGCAGTTGTTTAGAAAGCTCACACAGTCCTCCCAATAGATTTCAGAGTGAGAAGTTGTAGTTAAGTAGCTGAGGGAGTCTTCTTAGATAAAGTATAATGAATGTAGTGCTAAGACTAGTGTTGTTGTTTTCTCAGGGCTTTCCAGGGGATATTGGACCACCAGGACAGAATAGCGCTGAGGGCCCAAAGGTGTGAATCTCTCCTCTTTAAGCTTTTGGTCCCCTTCCCAAAATTTGTTATTGGGTCCCAAATTGTAAAATAGGGGCAAATATGCTCATTTTTAAATACATCGCAGGGGAATGCAGGAACGAGAGGGATTCCAGGCCCTAGAGGAGTTCCTGGACTTGAGGTAGGATCCGGACAGGTTCTGACCCTTCTTTGGTTTAGGAATAAATTAATAGCTGTAAATCTGAATGTACAACTGTATGTACAACTGTATGCAGTATCTGCATCTATAGTTATAAACAGTGTGTAATATTAACATGTTTATGTGATAATCGTCCTCTGTGTATAACTGTATGTGTCATTTAAAAAACCTAAAAAGTTACTTCATGCTGCAACTACATTTGCAAGTCTATTGGCATATACAAGGAAGCTATTTGTAGTCACAAAAACAACGTCTAACAGGTGCAGTTGTAAGTATAATTAATAAATATATGCCTTTGGGTAAAGCCAAATATATCCATGTTTGGCGTACATTCTTAAACAGCAAGGTTTTTATGCAAGGCCAGTAAAATTCCTTTGTGAGCCCATCAAGGCCTGGAGTTTTAGCATTATACAGCCATGAGATTCCATGGAATAGACATACTTTTTCTATGATATGTTACAGTAGGTAAAAATAGGTGACACATTAATGCAAACAACAACTAGATATGTTTAAATTGGGTTACACGTTAGTACAGGGACCAATTCTCATTATTAACTAGTTGCTTATTAGCATGCCTATTACTGTTTATTAGTACTTAGTACTGTACCAACACAATGAGGCACAACTTTAACAAAATCAAATCAAATCAAATGATCAAGACCAGTTTAGAGCTTTTCTGCTTTACTTGGTGTTGAAAATAACATTTATATGGCAAAGAATAAGCAACACCACATTTTAAATTAATCTTTTCTGTTTTAAATATAAAACATAGCTTATTAAAAGCTTATTAGAATCTAAGATGACATTGTATTACAGGTGTTTTCAAAAGGCTTGTGCTCATATGCATATCAAAAAGGTTAAAATCCTAATCAGTATAATTTTGTAGATGCTTACTACTTCAAAAATTATAATGCCTCTGTTTTAAACCACAGGGAGATCAGGGCCCAGTAAGACCACCAGGGGCTCCAGGACTAGAGGTGAGTGCTTTCTTGATAAACCCCTTGGATATCTTGAGTTAACCTTCAATTAGACATCTTAGCAATCGCATTGACTTATAGCCTATTGACATTCTGAGGAACCTCGTTGGCTCATGACCAGAGGCTTCCTTTAAAGTCGTTGATGCTGGTTCATATTTTCTTGTAATTTTATCATTTTGTTGTGTTGCAGTTGAGCATTTAGTGTAATATAGTAATAGACTTCAGACACTCCTGTTGGTTTATGTCACTCAGCAAATAGTCTGTCCTTATGCCAAAGCCTGTAATACAAACAGCTGCCTGTACCTGACAAGAGATTAATTTAAATGAACAGTTCATTGCATTTAACCCAGTTTTTCATGTACAAATCTTGCCAACGATCCCACGATTTTAGAGAGTCTGTCCAAGGGAGGCCAGTGTGGATAATTTAGCTAATGAGGCAAAAGGGTCAGACATTAGCTAATAGATGACCAGGGGATATCTATCCAAGCTCCAACATAAACACTTCTGAGTATTGTTCACTGGATTTGTGAGACTGAAGGTGATGCATCTGTTTCTGAATTATTTAATGAAGCTGTGCGCTCTCTCTCTCTCTCTCTGGGAGAGCTCATATATTGGTGAATGGAGGAGATTGGTCCCAGGAACAGGGGGTAATGAGATGTCAGGGAGTAGATTTAGAGGACTGGGAGTCCAGTACTATGGGTCATTTCTACTTTCTGTTCAGGGCAGACCTGGGAGGAAGGGTTTCCCTGGGAATCCAGGGGAGGATGGAATGAAGGTAAGAATTCATGACAGCCAAATGGCCACAATAATTTAGACTCCAATTTTCCATTAAATGTGTTTCTTCAACTCTTTGGCCAAGTTTGACCCAATGGAAAATCTTTAGACTCTCAATCTGAATAGTTTTTTCTATTTCTTTAAGTGATCTATTCTTAATGATAATTCCCACCACATTATTTCATCATCACACCATGTTTAACCATATAAAGCCTTATGTATGAAATAATATTCAGGATAATTTGTGTTAATATGTGTTTTTTATTCAGTATCATACTTTATACGTCAGGCGTTTATGGCTCATATAGTATGACATAGGAGAAAATAGAGTTCATAAAGACCTCTGTTTTATTCAGGGGCCCAAAATATATGCAATTTGGTGCAGTTACTGATGGACAGAAGTAAGATCAAATTCTGATAGCTGGTAATGTAAATCAATTGAGAACTTTATAACAGTTTATATTACAGGGCTGTTGAATGCTTGAATCTAATTGGTTGACAAACGTTCCAAGGTGTGCAATTATTTTCAGGGAACTATTTAAGTGTAATGTGAAATGAGTGAAAGGTGTTACACTGTAGAGTACATCTGCTCATGTTGCATCAGATGTCTTTATACTCGCGATTTGCAGCGTTGAGCATTATAACCATTCACACACCTTTCTGTTGAGTTTATGAATGCAATGTCCAATCAGAGGCGTTTTGATTCATCACCGCAGAGAACGCCGGAGTTGTTCAAGTGTGCGCGCTCACTGACTGAATTCTGAATGTCCATTCACAAATTCTGTCATAATCATAAACAACAAAGTGCAAAATAAATATAAGCGATTGATTTGCTTCAGTGATTATGGGAGTTTTTGTGAAAGTGCATAGCTCACTTTAGACTGAAGTCATGGACCGCCATTAGTGTCCTTTGCTCGCTTTCTTTGTATAATTTATAATAATATTAGTTTTGTTTTTTATGCTACTGAAATAACCAATGTGAAGTCTTGATTTTCTAATCCTTCAAAAGCAATTAAAAATTTTATAAACTTAGCTTGTTTTGTCGGTAGCCAGAATATAACTGGCTTTTTCTGCCTACTTGGTGGGATGACCTGCATTAAAATCTCACATACATCCCTAATTGTTTTAAATGTCATGTGTCGACATGTTTTTGGTTATTGCAGTTTAACTTGTAAAGGCGTTCCTTTAATTAAAAACAACTAGTTCAAGATTTATAGGCCTATCCCATTTTCCACCCTCCCACTGTTAAAATGTAACTAAGTAACGTCTCGGTTACGTATGGTAACCCTCGTTCCCTGAAGGAGGGAACGGAGACGTCACGTCGGATGACCGACGCAATTGGGATCTCGCTTAGAGAGCCCAATCCACTTTGAGTGTAAACTAAACGAGCCAATGCACATTGGCATGCGATTATTGCATCCACCTGCTGCTGATCACAGCGTGAGTATAAGTAGGCAGCAGATGCAGCGCATATTTCAGGTTTTCGCTGAGGAGCCGAGCTCAGCGGTGGTACAGGAGCTGTGGCGACGGGACGTGACGTCTCCGTTCCCCAGGGCTTGCACAAGAGGGCCAGCTACTGCTGCTATGGAACTACCCAATGAGTAAGACTGGATATCACTGGGAAACGTACCCGTTCTACTTGGAACAGGGACGTTACGGAAGCTCCAACCTTCCCGAAGGAGGTTTCGGAAGCAATACACATATGGACATTCCTTAGGTTCATATGGAAGAATGGAGGTGATTGTAACACTCTTGGAATGGCATAAGTCTGCCGGGGAAACACAGGCTCAAGGCTATACCGTGGACTTTACACATATGGGATCCACTTAGGTCTTACATATGGAACCCAGTCTTCTACCGGTTCTCGAGGATTCAACGAGTGAAGGCCTGGCGCTGGACGCTCCGACACGTCTGGCTGCCGAGGGGACGGAGGAACTCTACAGGGTCTACTGTATGGACTCTCTGGAGTAGGGCTGTGCGATTTGGTGGAAAATATCAAATTGTGATTTTTTTTTTTTTGACAGATATTGCGATTGCGATTTGATTTGCGATTTTAAATTTGCAAAGTCAAGCTTCAGCTCAATATTGCCAGTAATGTGCAGCACAGTATGGGTATCATTACCCTGCTGAAAAAAAACAATAGAAACCATCACAGAAATTCTTAAAGTTTCCATTAAACCATTACATTAAACCTTTTTGTTTTGGGCATTATTCCAATAGGAATTACTGTTGTTCTATTGGTTGCCATCTGCCATATTACATCCCACCAATAGAATCCATCAAATAGACACCATTATAGTTTACATTAAAACCAATACAATTCCCATTATAACCCTGAAATCCATTACATTTTTATTTCTGGGTCCGTATCCCACACCGCTGACCGCCCAGAGGGCGGCAACGCTGACGGATCTTCATCCCCAGAGAAATCCGGCTCACCCTCCGATGCTGCAACCGACATCCGATTGTCGGGGGGAGCCTCGGAAGAAACAGGTGGTACCCCCCCGGGAGGGTCGAGCCTGCTCTCTCAAGGACTCCGCTGGTTTCGGAGTGCCGGCTGGCTGGGGCATCCCCGGAGG
>NW_015505633.1:368452-369417 GCF_001515645.1 Sinocyclocheilus grahami
AATTTACATTCGTTTTAAACGCGGAGCCAGGCACGAGTCGACACATATTGCGCGCGTGCGTCAAGCCTCATCCATACTGCCAGATGCACTCGTGAAGACTTGCAGTGCGGAGCCGGGTGCGAGTATAAACAAGTATTACGATATAGGGTACGTGAGTGCGGCAAGCATGAACGACTCGTCCGTGACGCGGGATTCGCGCCGCGTGGGGCAGAGAGGAGCGAATATGAGAAGCATTCACAGACACAGGCTGTATGTGCGCTCTTCTGAATTGGGAATAGCCAACATGCATTATAAACTTATTTCAAATTAATCTGTTGGGGAGATAAAATGTGTAAGATAACGTTCACGTACTAACAAAAACATCTAAGAATGTATCTTTTATTCTCCAGTACTGAAAACAGAACCGATACAGGAGCTTTTGATATGCGCTGTGACGCAGCTCTTGCAAATTACCTTTTTTGTTCATTGTCTGTCATTTCGAAGCTTAAGTTGCATAGGTTTTTCTTTAGTTTTAATTTGCCTAACTATCGATCTGACCCAGTAGACCCCATAATCCCACGCTGTCTCTCCCGCTTTCTGTTTTTTTTTTTAAATGGTGGGTGTTTACGCAGTTGGCTAGAGCAGTGCTGATTGGGGAGAACGGAGGTGCGCTCACTCTATTGGTTAGTAAGACTGCAACTCAAGGCTGGCAGTCATGTATATCCTCTGGAACAGAGTAATATCACGTCCATATCGCAGGCTTTGAGATTAGGAAATCGCAACGTCTCAAATCGCGATTTCGATTCGATTTCGATTAATCGCACAGCCCTACTCTGGAGTGGTTTTTGCAAGCCGACCCGAAGCCGGGGCCTCTCAGTGCTTCTACCCGTTTGAGGTGAGAACACAGGAGGATACCGGCTCCACACGAAGGCTATATACGGGACACACGGGACAGCTCGTCTGCTTAGAGACGGCATTCCCCTTCT
>NW_015505633.1:369427-393380 GCF_001515645.1 Sinocyclocheilus grahami
ACTAATGTTGGATCAAACCTAATTCTGGGCAGTATAGTGTCATAGTTGAAGAAACACCCTTTACTTTTTTCTGTTCTCAATAATGTGTGAATGAGTCCCCTTTATTAGAGGTCGTTATGTTGTTAATGAATACATTAACATCTGAGTTTTTGAATTGCAAATCTTGTCCCTTTGCTGTAGGGAGAGTCTGGATTTCCTGGAAATCCTGGGATGCTTGGTGAGAGGGTAAAGGATTTTTCGTATACTTCTGTATATTTATATGCGTTTTAATCTGGAGTTAGTAATCTTTGATTTTCTTTTTTCCTTATTTCTTTGTGCACAATAGGGTCTTATTGGTTTTGTCGGACCTGTCGGTGAGGTGGGGTTTCCTGGAGAAAAGGTCAGCATTCCGTTTCACAGCATTCCGCCATGTGTAATCATGTTAAATTCAGATTAATCTTGGTTCCTGTTTATATATGGCATGTGTTTTAAATCAATCATCAGACATTTATGTTGGTTTTGTATCATGGTCAATGTTGTCTTTCCTTGATGTTAGTGTTATCTTCTGCTGTGTTGTTTGGCTTAGATGTGTTTCTTGTGCTCTCAGGGAGATCGTGGTGAGATGGGTCTGCCCGGACCACCTGGAGAAAAGGGAGCGATGGTAAGGAGTAAGTCTGGATCTCGTCTCTGCTCTCAGGGGAACTCTAATACCCACTTAACCTTGGGCAGTCACTATAACGCACACAGATCACAGCTACAATAGTTGGAAAGGGAAAATGCCTCATCAGCCATTTTCCATTCATGAGATAATCAGCTAGACCACTGCAAGAGTCATTTCCCTTTCAATGGCATAAGGAAATTGTAGCCATTTGCTGCGCAAAGTGGTTTGGAAACAATGTCAAAGTTTAAACCAAATTCAAGCCACTCCAAAGAAGTCCAACAGCAACCTTCCAGTCTTTCCAAGAAGTTTTGTCGTCATTTCAGTGTTTCAATAGTTCCTATAACACTTAAAACTTGTCTGTATGTATTTGTTGCCCATGGCAATTCAAAAAATAGTCCGTCTTCATTTCCATTGTTAATTATGTGCGCTTGCCAACGAACAACATAGGAGTTGTTCTCAGTGTAGTTTGCTACATCATGCTTATAAGAGCTCTTTCTTCTATGCTGCATAAATATGTTAATAATAGTCATCACAAGCTTTTTTGTTTAAATTACCACACCACCAAGTTAACTTGCAATGGTGTACAGTAGTGCAGTTGAAACGGAACAATAAAACAAATACAACTGAGTGAGAGTTTTTCAGAGTTTATTTCTTGTAATAGAGATTGTTCTATAATGATGTGCCGGTTATTGTTGTTTTAGGGACACCCAGGGGCCCCGGGTGAGAGAGGCCCATCTGGACCAGAAGGTACACCAGTAAGTCAGTGTTATGTATTCAGTAAATATGATCTGACTTCATTTATCCCTGGCCAAGAGTCTCTGCAAAAAGTAACATCAGCACAAATCAGCTCTGTTTATTTAAATATGACATTAAAACAAAATAAAATATTCTGAGAAATGTCTTGTACTTAAATAAAATTTCATTAATGTAATGGTACTTTTACTTGAGTAGAATATTTTAGTACTCTTTCCACCCCTGTTTATAACATTTGCCCTTAATTTTTTTTGTTCTCACACATCACATGTGTCTTATTTCATCTCAAGCTCTTCACTGATGCTGTTGTCTCCTTGGTAAACAAGTACACTAATGTTGGATCAAACCTAATTCTGGGCAGTATAGTGTCATAGTTGAAGAAACACCCTTTACTTTTTTCTGTTCTCAATAATGTGTGAATGAGTCCCCTTTATTAGAGGTCGTTATGTTGTTAATGAATACATTAACATCTGAGTTTTTGAATTGCAAATCTTGTCCCTTTGCTGTAGGGAGAGTCTGGATTTCCTGGAAATCCTGGGATGCTTGGTGAGAGGGTAAAGGATTTTTCGTATACTTCTGTATATTTATATGCGTTTTAATCTGGAGTTAGTAATCTTTGATTTTCTTTTTTCCTTATTTCTTTGTGCACAATAGGGTCTTATTGGTTTTGTCGGACCTGTCGGTGAGGTGGGGTTTCCTGGAGAAAAGGTCAGCATTCCGTTTCACAGCATTCCGCCATGTGTAATCATGTTAAATTCAGATTAATCTTGGTTCCTGTTTATATATGGCATGTGTTTTAAATCAATCATCAGACATTTATGTTGGTTTTGTATCATGGTCAATGTTGTCTTTCCTTGATGTTAGTGTTATCTTCTGCTGTGTTGTTTGGCTTAGATGTGTTTCTTGTGCTCTCAGGGAGATCGTGGTGAGATGGGTCTGCCCGGACCACCTGGAGAAAAGGGAGCGATGGTAAGGAGTAAGTCTGGATCTCGTCTCTGCTCTCAGGGGAACTCTAATACCCACTTAACCTTGGGCAGTCACTATAACGCACACAGATCACAGCTACAATAGTTGGAAAGGGAAAATGCCTCATCAGCCATTTTCCATTCATGAGATAATCAGCTAGACCACTGCAAGAGTCATTTCCCTTTCAATGGCATAAGGAAATTGTAGCCATTTGCTGCGCAAAGTGGTTTGGAAACAATGTCAAAGTTTAAACCAAATTCAAGCCACTCCAAAGAAGTCCAACAGCAACCTTCCAGTCTTTCCAAGAAGTTTTGTCGTCATTTCAGTGTTTCAATAGTTCCTATAACACTTAAAACTTGTCTGTATGTATTTGTTGCCCATGGCAATTCAAAAAATAGTCCGTCTTCATTTCCATTGTTAATTATGTGCGCTTGCCAACGAACAACATAGGAGTTGTTCTCAGTGTAGTTTGCTACATCATGCTTATAAGAGCTCTTTCTTCTATGCTGCATAAATATGTTAATAATAGTCATCACAAGCTTTTTTGTTTAAATTACCACACCACCAAGTTAACTTGCAATGGTGTACAGTAGTGCAGTTGAAACGGAACAATAAAACAAATACAACTGAGTGAGAGTTTTTCAGAGTTTATTTCTTGTAATAGAGATTGTTCTATAATGATGTGCCGGTTATTGTTGTTTTAGGGACACCCAGGGGCCCCGGGTGAGAGAGGCCCATCTGGACCAGAAGGTACACCAGTAAGTCAGTGTTATGTATTCAGTAAATATGATCTGACTTCATTTATCCCTGGCCAAGAGTCTCTGCAAAAAGTAACATCAGCACAAATCAGCTCTGTTTTGTGTCTTACTTTTGTGTTGTAATTTCCACATCTTGTGCAGTCATCAGGTCTGAATCTTTCTAGGTAAATCCAGATTACAGAAACATCATAACCGGCCAAGTCTGTCTCATTTTATTCAGTAATCAAATTAACATTTTGCCTCCACACAGCACTGTTTACGTTCTCTCATTAGAACTGTCCGTGGACACTGATGATAGACACTAGCATAATTAGCGTCCTGACAACTCCTTGGGCTTCTTTGCTCTTTTCACACAAATGTTGATGCCATGCAAGTGTTTGGCAGGAAATAGCTTTTGAAGGCACTCGGATGACCCTGTGAGGAGGGCAAAAAGTGCAGCGGATTACAAACATAAACACCAGCCTTTAAAGGACAGTGTCTTATTTCATCTCAAGCTCTTCACTGATGCTGTTGTCTCCTTGGTAAACAAGTATACTAATGTTGGATCAAACCTAATTCTGGGCAGTATAGTGTCATAGTTGAAGAAACACCCTTTACTTTTTTCTGTTCTCAATAATGTGTGAATGAGTCCCCTTTATTAGAGGTCGTTATGTTGTTAATGAATACATTAACATCTGAGTTTTTGAATTGCAAATCTTGTCCCTTTGCTGTAGGGAGAGTCTGGATTTCCTGGAAATCCTGGGATGCTTGGTGAGAGGGTAAAGGATTTTTCGTATACTTCTGTATATTTATATGCGTTTTAATCTGGAGTTAGTAATCTTTGATTTTCTTTTTTCCTTATTTCTTTGTGCACAATAGGGTCTTATTGGTTTTGTCGGACCTGTCGGTGAGGTGGGGTTTCCTGGAGAAAAGGTCAGCATTCCGTTTCACAGCATTCCGCCATGTGTAATCATGTTAAATTCAGATTAATCTTGGTTCCTGTTTATATATGGCATGTGTTTTAAATCAATCATCAGACATTTATGTTGGTTTTGTATCATGGTCAATGTTGTCTTTCCTTATGTTAGTGTTATCTTCTGCTGTGTTGTTTGGCTTAGATGTGTTTCTTGTGCTCTCAGGGAGATCGTGGTGAGATGGGTCTGCCCGGACCACCTGGAGAAAAGGGAGCGATGGTAAGGAGTAAGTCTGGATCTCGTCTCTGCTCTCAGGGGAACTCTAATACCCACTTAACCTTGGGCAGTCACTATAACGCACACAGATCACAGCTACAATAGTTGGAAAGGGAAAATGCCTCATCAGCCATTTTCCATTCATGAGATAATCAGCTAGACCACTGCAAGAGTCATTTCCCTTTCAATGGCATAAGGAAATTGTAGCCATTTGCTGCGCAAAGTGGTTTGGAAACAATGTCAAAGTTTAAACCAAATTCAAGCCACTCCAAAGAAGTCCAACAGCAACCTTCCAGTCTTTCCAAGAAGTTTTGTCGTCATTTCAGTGTTTCAATAGTTCCTATAACACTTAAAACTTGTCTGTATGTATTTGTTGCCCATGGCAATTCAAAAAATAGTCCGTCTTCATTTCCATTGTTAATTATGTGCGCTTGCCAACGAACAACATAGGAGTTGTTCTCAGTGTAGTTTGCTACATCATGCTTATAAGAGCTCTTTCTTCTATGCTGCATAAATATGTTAATAATAGTCATCACAAGCTTTTTTGTTTAAATTACCACACCACCAAGTTAACTTGCAATGGTGTACAGTAGTGCAGTTGAAACGGAACAATAAAACAAATACAACTGAGTGAGAGTTTTTCAGAGTTTATTTCTTGTAATAGAGATTGTTCTATAATGATGTGCCGGTTATTGTTGTTTTAGGGACACCCAGGGGCCCCGGGTGAGAGAGGCCCATCTGGACCAGAAGGTACACCAGTAAGTCAGTGTTATGTATTCAGTAAATATGATCTGACTTCATTTATCCCTGGCCAAGAGTCTCTGCAAAAAGTAACATCAGCACAAATCAGCTCTGTTTTGTGTCTTACTTTTGTGTTGTAATTTCCACATCTTGTGCAGTCATCAGGTCTGAATCTTTCTAGGTAAATCCAGATTACAGAAACATCATAACCGAGTGCAGTTGAAACGGAACAATAAAACAAATACAACTGAGTGAGAGTTTTTCAGAGTTTATTTCTTGTAATAGAGATTGTTCTATAATGATGTGCCGGTTATTGTTGTTTTAGGGACACCCAGGGGCCCCGGGTGAGAGAGGCCCATCTGGACCAGAAGGTACACCAGTAAGTCAGTGTTATGTATTCAGTAAATATGATCTGACTTCATTTATCCCTGGCCAAGAGTCTCTGCAAAAAGTAACATCAGCACAAATCAGCTCTGTTTTGTGTCTTACTTTTGTGTTGTAATTTCCACATCTTGTGCAGTCGTCAGGTCTGAATCTTTCTAGGTAAATCCAGATTACAGAAACATCATAACCAGCCAAGTCTGTCTCATTTTATTCAGTAATCAAATTAACATTTTGCCTCCACACAGCACTGTTTACGTTCTCTCATTAGAACTGTCCGTGGACACTGATGATAGACACTAGCATAATTAGCGTCCTGACAACTCCTTGGGCTTCTTTGCTCTTTTCACACAAATGTTGATGCCATGCAAGTGTTTGGCAGGAAATAGCTTTTGAAGGCACTCGGATGACCCTGTGAGGAGGGCAAAAAGTGCAGCGGATTACAAACATAAACACCAGCCTTTAAAGGACAGAGCTTTCACCCTGTAGTTGTAATCGGGTCAAGTGATGTTTGTTTGCCTGCCAGAGACTCTTGCCAGCTCTAACTAAATTTCTCAGGGAATGTTCTCCTGCTGCCTGATTTAGGACTCTGTTCTGTGTTTCCAGGGGCCTCCCGGGTCTAGGGGCCTCAGCGGCACCAGAGGACCCAAAGGCAGAAGGGTAAGAACTGATCATTTTGACTATTAGTAATGATGGTCCTTACATAAACATGTGCTTTGGAAAGTCAAAATGTTCAAGAATTAAAAGTAAGACATATTTTTGTAACTAAAACAGTATAATGGTCAAGCTACGCTCATCAGCAGAAGTCTTAATTTCACTACTCTATTCAATTAACATATTTTTGTAATCTCTCTAGATAGTTATCACTGTATACTCAAGATTTCTTTTCTTAGAGGAGGCCATTCAAGTTCACATAGGCCTGTGATGAGTTTTGCATTGGCATATAGTTCTGTCATCTTTGGATAGTTTTGCATCCTGCTAATGCAGTGGTTACTGGAAGCTATTATATTTCTTTAGCTATATATTTCCTTTATATTTACAGTCAGTGACAATATCATGGCAGAAGAGCTTGACAGATGGTATCTTCACATCAGCTCTGATTACATTACCATTAAAACCTAATTAAAATATTAAAACTACGCGCCACTTTTACGTTCAAATTATTTTAGTTTTATCCCCACAATGATGATAATGTCTACAAAGCTCAAGCACAAAACATTAGGGCAAACCTATCAATGATTGGGGAAAAAAATCTATTTCACATAATGTTTTTAAAAAACAATAAAAATAAAGTCCAGCTGCAGTTGTACTATCACAATGAAGGAATCAGTGCCACTCACAGGGTTCTGCTCCGAATCAAAGCGAGCCATGGACAGTCTCCGATCAGCTGTGGAGAAGTGACAATACTCATGAGCAGCTTGGAGCATTTCGGATTTACTGTGAAAGTCAGGTTTTCGCGTGTGTCATAGGTTATGGGTAATGGGAACTGGTGGGGGTTGCTAAAGAGTTAAGCCTTCAAGTACTGATGGGGAAGTCCCAAGCTTGGAGATTAGATTATGTCAATGATGTCAGATTTATGATGATTCTCAGCAGATAAGAACACTCAAAAAACTCTTCAAGTCAGTATGAATACCATTTGCACCAATTTTACTTCTGTAATGTGACATATTTCAAAGAGAAACACAATATTCAATGAGAAAAAATGTAGGATTGGCTGATTTTATCCTTCAGAAATTGATTAATTGTGAAAACCGGCCTTTCTATTACCTAATTGGCTTTAGGTTAACCTTATCCAATAGCTTGCACAGCCTACATGAAAAAAGCACTTGAGTATTATTATTTTAGTTTGTTTAAACTTTGTTTCTATTTCTTTGCAATAACCTGCATTGATATATTGTTCACAGTAAGACCAGGAACATGCATTAGGAAAGTTAATAGGGTCCACTATGATTTAGTGTGGACATTTGCATTGAAGCTTCACTCTTAATGAATTTCACATAAGTTCATGTTGTTTAATGTGTTAATACAATCTCTAATAGCTTTCTAGCTTCCCATCAGAAATTTCAGCACTTATACTGTCTTTACTCGCAAAACACATTTCATAAACTTAATTCACCATTACAAATGAAACATTAATCCTTCAACAAACAAAAAATGAACGGCAGTTAGGACTGAATTACCACTGATGGAAAACGTGGAGGTCTGGGATTTGAGCCTCGTCATTTTCAAAATGCTCAGTTCTGTTAGTTCCCACAGACAGATCCATTTATCTCACTGCTCTTTAGAGGCCAATATTCATGTAATTTACTGAGGAATATAAAGTCTTCTCACCTCACAGACAAATTAAAAATAGTTTGAAATATTGATAATAAAGTTAAAAGTTCATTGGGCATGCTGTCAGATCAACTCAAATTCTTAAATCTTCTGAGGCATTCAAGTCCTCCTTGAAAGTTTGTATTTGTGAGTTAGGAAGCTGTAATTGCAACATTGCAAGATGGTAATGTACCTTTTCTACAATACAGAAAGATCCTATAAAATGATGAAAGAATGCACATTAGGTGTTTTTTCTTTATTTTTATTCAATTTATGCTGGTGGAGTTAATTGAATTCACTATACTGTTGTATTTTGTACATGCAATTTAGTTTCTTTGTAAATGCAGCTATTTTTTATTGTAAATAACAATCGTTGAGCATGCCAATCAGCTTAACACAGCAACATTGACTACCAATAATGTGATTTTTTTGTGAATTCAGTTTTCTAACCAATATCAGAGAATGTTCAGGAAGAATGTTCAGGTCGTACGTTTTGCAGTTAAATTTGGTGATGCTAGTGGGACAAAAATACTTAACGACTGAGGTGAGACCCTTGAGCAAGGCACCGAACCCCCAACTGCTCCCCGGGTGCCGCAGCAATATGGCTGCCCACTGCTCCGGGTGTTTTCACAGTGTGTGTGTGTGTGTTTGTTCACTACTGTGTGTTTGCACTTGGATGGGTTAAATTCAGAGCACAAATTCTGGGTATGGGACACCATACTTGGCCACACTTCAATTCACAATATATATATATTCTAAAATAAAGTGTTACTGAAAAATTCTACTCAAATTCAGCTGATGTTTTGTTGAAAATCTACAAACCATTGCCACTGAAACAAGGGCAGGGCTGTTATTTAGAATTAGGATTCAGAAAGATTCTGATGTTTTATTTTTGACCTCCTTTTTATGATTCAAGTTTCTGTCCAGGCCTGATTCCAATCAGTCCAAATGTTGTCATTAGCCCCTGAAAGGTCAAAGGTTTGCTGAATGACATCACATCACAAGAACAGAGGCAGCAGTGTTGCACTGGCCCTCAAAAGCAAGTTCTGTCAGAGGAGCACCACACGTCTGTTCTTCAGCAGGAGCCACAGCAATTGCAGCCATCATAATATGCCCATTGATCACTGTTTCCACCTTCCAGACAAAGAAATCCCTCAAAGTCAGAGATCACCCAGCTGTGGCTCTACATTTTCATAAGGCTTATGAATCATCACAATGGAAATATAATGGCAGCTTTCCATTTTACTGCGACTGAACTTCCATGATGTGAAAGGCTAATGTGTCACAGAAGTCTTTAAAGCTGCATTCATTCAGGTTTTTGCCCCTGGTGAGCTTGAGATTTGACTCGTTCAAGACTATAAGTCATACAAATTACTCTGAATTAGTTGTCTATATGTCATATAGGTTTGTCAAACTTTGACTAATGCTATACTGTATATCTGCTAATTACACTAGGTGATAATAGTAAACTTGTTCTCTTGACCCAGAGTATCACCACTGATGTCTTTGTTTGTACAAGTGTGCCCTCTGCTGTTTGGTTAATTTTTGTACACCCATACAGTATGTGTCTGCTCCATAATGCCAGTTCCACATCTCTATATTCTACACAGGGTGCGACGGGCCCAGACGGACCAGTCGGAGACAAAGGAGTGATGGGAATGAAGGTGAAATATTCAGCAATGATTCTTGTAGAGCTAAGTTACTGCATAACATCTTACAGTCATGATACCGATTAGAAAATAGTCCTAAACTTTCATCATTAATAGTCCCTTTTTTGGACCAAAGTCATTACTGTTTCCTATTGTTTATAAGCACAATTAGAGCTGCATATGATTAATTTGATATTAATCTTCACTGGCAGCTTTGAGATCTTGAAACATTTAGCTTAGTAATTGTTTGCAATTTTATCCTCGTGAGATGTCAATAACTTCAAAATGAAGTTAATGGTGCTTGTTGAAAGCGGCGTAGTAATGCTATTTTTCAAGATGAAGTACTTGACATCCTCCATGCTGGTATGCACTGCATTTTCCCTACCACAGAACAAAACAACATATGAAACACATCTAAATTGTCAGCACAATATTTTATCAACCGGAAAAGCTGGAAACAGGGTGCATTGAAAGTTGTCTCAAAACATTTCCAAAATACTTGGTTTTGGTTTGATCAAACAGAATAAAGAATATTTTGATTTAGTTGTTGCAATGGAAAATAGTTGGTGACTGTCTTGGGTTCTGTCCCCTTTCTGCAGGGTCCTGAAGGCCCACTGGGAAAACAAGGCTTCAATGGACAAATGGTAAAATTACAGTTTTATTTGTTTTATTTCTCTTCAATTTTGACACTGTCCAAAAAAATAAATAAATAAAAATAGTGCAAAAATTGAGGTTTGGGTTTCTGTGGTTTGTCAATGATGTAATACGAGATGGTTAAAATATATCTCTGGCAAAGGAAAGGCTATTTCAGAGAAAAGCGTTTGTAATTATTTCTTTCTTCTTACAATGACATCATTAGACCTTTGTAATCAATGGACCTTATGTCGTTTTGGTTTGCAAAACTCTAACATTGAACATTTGTAGCTTTTAGAGGGTACAACAGCGTGTCACTGGGGCAGTATCCTCAAAGAGACACCTTTGTACCTTGTACCTTGTACCTTATGCCCATAGGGTGCATATTTGTACCTTACAGTAGTTTTATGTACCCTTAAGATAGTAATATATACTCTTATTGCACTACTATGCACCTTTTAAGGGTAAAGAACTGGGAACTGCCCCAGTGACAAGATGCAGAGACACTGAGTTTCTCTCTTGTGTAATAGGGTAAACTTGGTGAAACTGGTGAAAACGGACCAACTGGATTTCTTGTGAGTAATTGATTGTTTGATAAACATTTTCAACAGTTTTTGATATATACATTTTGAAATTAAATATGTATATCCATTTTTTAGGGTGTTCAAGGGCCAACAGGACCTCCTGGCGCAAAGGGCATCTTAGGAGAACCTGTAAGTACATCATTCATGTATAATGAATGAGGATTTGGACTGTCAAGCTCCAAAACGACAAAAAAGCACCATAAAATGTTCATGAAGCAGTCCATCTATTCCAAGTCTTTTGAAACAGATTGAAATTTAAGCCTTTAATAACTGACTTTGTTCCCCTCCGCTGTTCAGATCTGATTAAAATGGTACCATTACATGTGACATATCAGGTTTGATGATGTCAATGTGATGTGACAAAACTAATGGCAGCATTTATTCTTGAGTAAAACAAGATTTTCTACTAGAAAAAAACAGGACTTGATTTTATCCATATGGAATTGAGTGATTTGTGATAAGTTACTGTTCTGTACCAGAACGGAGCCAGGTTTGGAAAAGAGTTTGCAAAAACAATGCCCGAATAGCTATTTGGCTATGTGTTAATATTATTAAATGGTCTGGAAAGTTGTTTCAGAGGTGTAGCAAATAGGTTGTTGAAAGAAACCGTTTTGGTGCCCATTGACTTACATTGTTTGGAAACTAAGACGGGTGCTGCTGGATCTCTTGGGAATATGGGAGAGCAAGGCTTGATTGGACCTCGAGTAGGTTCATTTTGCTAGGCGTAATAGACTTTATTCAGGAGAGATGCCATTACTGTCAGTTCAGTGGGTTTCACTGTTGTATACCTCAGTGACAATCAATCAAGCTTGTGTACTATAATTAAATGTGCTTAATTATATTGAATGTGTGCTTCAAATCTTAAAATAGATTTTAAAGATACATTATACACAGCATTGTACATTATAAAACATGTTTTAATAATCTTATTGTGCTTGAAAGAAGTACACTTATTTTATGTACAACTTTATTACAAATCTATAATTACAAATGTATTTAAAGATGTACTTAAGTCCTGCTTCAGTGGGTCTGAAAAGCTCTTGAAAGTTTAGCTAATTTAATTGAATTTACATTTAAATTATAATAAATTTTTATTTTATTATAATACATATTTGTTTAATTGCAGTTAAGTGTATGAAAACGTTACATTCAGGCTAAGTATCTATCATTTTGACGATAGTGGTCCTGACAGAATTAAGTTTAAAAGGTTCAAATTTATTTCTAAAGCACTGAATAAAACAACAATGTTGACCATAGTGCTGTACAAACAATAAAGCAATTAGGAGAGGAAAATATTTAAAAAATCATAACCATGTATCTAATAATATCTAATAAATATAAAAAGAGAAACCTTACAAGAACAATCGAAATGTATCTTAATTAAGGACAAAAGGGACACATATGGCACGAGCAACCTTTGCAACCTATCGAACGCTATCATAAAAAAATATGTTTTCAGATGGCTTTTAAACTGACCTCCCTAATATATAGTGGTAGGCTGTTCCATAGTTTTCATCTTAGACCGAGGAACAACAAGAAGTTTCTGTGATTGAGATCATAAAGATTTCATTGGCTTTTGTTCCTGAATTAGATCCGCAATAAACGATGGAGCTAAGCCATGATTTAAATACAAATAATACGATTTTAAAACGAATCCTAAAAGAAACAGGCAACCAATGCAATGATTTTAACACCGGGGTTATATGATCTAATTTACAAGTGCCTGTGAGCATTCTTGCAGCCGCATTTTGGGCCATCTGCAATCTATCTAAAATGTTATTTTGAGCCCAATAATATAGCGAGTTGCAGTAGTCTAATCTCGAAAACATAAATGCATGAATAACCTTTTCCAAATCTTTCTGGGATAAAAAAGGCTTAATCTTAGAGGTCATCTTCAATTTGAAAAAGCTCATTCTGATGATTTCATTCATCTGTTTGTCAAAAATGTATTATTTCCGTAACAAGTACTCTTTTTAAAAGTATGACTAAAGTGTACTTCTTTTTCACAAGGGATGGTTTATTAGATGCAACCTAGAAACTCAACACATTTGTCCTTCACAGCTTTGTTTTTATTTGTGTCAAGCTAAATATGGCATCTACCCTGATTAAAGTCCACATTTGTGTCTTTTTAAAGTAGTTCAGTGAATTTTTTTAATGACGTTCTTGTTCAGGGCTACCCTGGGCTTGATGGGGAGGCTGGTCTCAGTGGCCCTGATGGAGCTAAGGTCAGAAAAGTACCAAATACATTTTTTTTAATTTAAGCATGATCACTTTATTTAAAAATGTTAGTAGACGTTATGTTTGTTTGCTTTGGATTTTATTAAGTTTCAATAGGTGTTGTTGTCTCTAGGGTGAAAAGGGTGACATTGGTTTGGAAGGAGAAACAGGTGAAAGAGGAGCCATCGGATTTAAAGGAACAGAAGGCCGTGTTGGAGATCCTGGCTTAACAGGTGTCAAGGTGCGTGCTCTTTTCCGTTTCGAAATCAAAGATCATTTTGTCAAGGTTTTCATGTGTATCTCACTCACAGTGCTATTGTTTTTGTGGATTTATCAGTGAAAAACAAATAGTTGTGATATTTTGCTGACTATTCAATTCTGAAAAAAAGCAAGCAAATCTAGGCCTGCTGAAAAAAATAAATAGTATTAACTATTTTTCTTTGTTTCAGCTAGTCAAGGCTAGTGCTTTTTTTTATTTGTGGAAAGTTTTAGATAGGTTTTGAACACCTTAAGCTGGTTTTAGCAGTTTCTCAGCAGGACTGGTGTAAACTGTCTCACTCTAGAGCACTTTATTGCTCATAGCACTTGCTTTAAGGTTTTATTGAAGACTGAGCGATGTTGGATGACAGCAGAGACAAACTACACCTCCTTGTGGTAGTTCTGAATGATTAAAGTCATAAGTCAGACTGAACGTGTTCATTCAGAGATGTCTCTCAATTCATTTTTGCTGTGTCAACTCTGTAATGTAATTTCAGGGCCCTGAGGGCAAACCTGGAAAAACTGGTGAGAGGGGAAAACCTGGAGAGAAGGTATTTCATTTATGACATTTTAGTTTACATGATTATCCATCACTACTGTTATGGGGCAACTGAGACAAGAAACGTGCGGATCCATTTGCAAAGCTTTATTCTAAAACATAGTCAAAACAGGCAAGGGTCGGACAATGGCAAACAGGTATATAGAGGGCAAGACTAAAGAGTAATCCGAAACACAGGCAATGGTCCAGGCGAGGAATAAACAGTATCTGAACAGGGTGAGATGAGAGGGGTAATCCAAGACAGGCGATATACTTCAGGGCAGGCAGAGATCATACAGAAACGAGATATACAGGCTAGGATCAAGACACGAATGACTAAGGCAATAAACAGGATTAAACTAGACTTTGATTCAGAAGTGAAAAACAAATAGTTGTGATATTTTGCTGACTATTCAATTCTGAAAAAAAGCAAGCAAATCTAGGCCTGCTGAAAAAAATAAATAGTATTAACTATTTTTCTTTGTTTCAGCTAGTCAAGGCTAGTGCTTTTTTTTATTTGTGGAAAGTTTTAGATAGGTTTTGAACACCTTAAGCTGGTTTTAGCAGTTTCTCAGCAGGACTGGTGTAAACTGTCTCACTCTAGAGCACTTTATTGCTCATAGCACTTGCTTTAAGGTTTTATTGAAGACTGAGCGATGTTGGATGACAGCAGAGACAAACTACACCTCCTTGTGGTAGTTCTGAATGATTAAAGTCATAAGTCAGACTGAACGTGTTCATTCAGAGATGTCTCTCAATTCATTTTTGCTGTGTCAACTCTGTAATGTAATTTCAGGGCCCTGAGGGCAAACCTGGAAAAACTGGTGAGAGGGGAAAACCTGGAGAGAAGGTATTTCATTTATGACATTTTAGTTTACATGATTATCCATCACTACTGTTATGGGGCAACTGAGACAAGAAACGTGCGGATCCATTTGCAAAGCTTTATTCTAAAACATAGTCAAAACAGGCAAGGGTCGGACAATGGCAAACAGGTATATAGAGGGCAAGACTAAAGAGTAATCCGAAACACAGGCAATGGTCCAGGCGAGGAATAAACAGTATCTGAACAGGGTGAGATGAGAGGGGTAATCCAAGACAGGCGATATACTTCAGGGCAGGCAGAGATCATACAGAAACGAGATATACAGGCTAGGATCAAGACACGAATGACTAAGGCAATAAACAGGATTAAACTAGACTTTGATTCAGAACTAGAAACTCAAACTAGGACTGGGAACTGGCTCCGTAAAGTAGCTACGCATAACAGCATAAATGCTAAACAATACTCGGCGTTGGATGGTGGTGTGAGACTGATTTATATAGTGTGTGTGATTGGTTTCAGGTGAGCCTGTGATTAGTGCAATGGAGCATGGGAAATGTAGTCCAGGGTGATGTGTAACAGTCTGTGTTGTGTGAGAGTCAATATAATGGGAGGGCGACCTCTGGTGGCAAGCAGACGGAAGTTAATGGAAAGGATTCGTGACAACTACTCTCAGTACTTATCATTATATATCAGTGTGTGTGTGTGTGTG
The DNA here is from genome assembly GCF_001515645.1 of Sinocyclocheilus grahami. Classification (NCBI taxonomy): domain Eukaryota; kingdom Metazoa; phylum Chordata; class Actinopteri; order Cypriniformes; family Cyprinidae; genus Sinocyclocheilus; species Sinocyclocheilus grahami. Next base: position 384,563 of record NW_015505633.1, read on the forward strand.
TGTGTGTGTGTGTCCATATGTAGAGTATAAATAATGCTTAATTTCATTTCAGGGCAGCAAAGGTCACCAGGGTCACCTTGGCGAGACTGGACCAATGGGAGAACAAGGTGCCATGGGTTTCATCGGTCCAAAAGGAAGCAGAGGAACTACTGGGTTTATGGTAAAATGTTCAACGTTAGAGTTTTGCAAAACAAAACGACATAAGGTCCATTGATTACAAAGGTCTAATGATGTCATTGTAAGAAGAAAGAAATAATTACAAACACTTTTCTCTGAAATAGCCTTTCCTTTGCCAGAGATATATTTTAACCATCTCGTATTACATCATTGACAAACCACAGAAAATGCTGATACTTATGTTATTATACATCAAAGAAAATATTGTAGAGACCCTTTTTTAAATTGTGTTTTGTTGAGGCAAGAATGGAGTTTCTGATTATGCTATCTGAAGCTAACTCTGATCCCATGGCTATTATTTTCAGGGTGCTCCGGGAAAAATGGGTCAGTATGGAGAACCAGGTTTAGTGGGATATGAAGTAAGTGTTATTTAACATAGACGTGCCTTATAAGACTTTATTTTACCTCAGCATAAAATGGTACAAAATCAAAACAGCTGCTCTACATTATGTGAGGTTCTTAAGTTAATAAGGCTTGTTAGAACTTGTCTTTAAGCGCTCAAATGGTTCCATACTCCACTATTTCTTTTATTTCCTCATTTACTGTAGGGTCATCAAGGACCAAAAGGTCCAATGGGATCCCCAGGACCAAAAGGTGAAAAGGTAAAAAATTAAAAGGCCTTATAACTAGAAGCTCATTTAACAAAGGAGTGTTATTTGTATTTGTATAATAAAAACAAATGGTCTTTTTCCAAAAATCCAAATTAATTTTGGAATTAATGTAACCTTAGCATATCCATAGCACAAGGTCAAATTTATACCAGATTGAAAAATCCAGAAATCAATACTGAAATCAATTTCTACACTTTTCAGGGAGAGCCAGGTGACGACAGGAAGGTTGAAGGTCCACCTGGTCCTTTAGGTGACATCGTGAGTCAGTCCACTAGATTTATTACACATTTTTGCTTTGTTTTTTGTGAAAAGTCTGGATTCCAACCTGGTCAGTATGTTTGGATTTCACTGGGGTTTAGGGACCTGTTGGCAACAGTGGAGAAAGGGGACAGCCAGGTGACCCTGGATACCCAGTGAGTTTTGATTTAAGAAATATACTTTTAGACAATTCCAAAATAGATCACTAATTAAATATACATTCTATGTCAATTTTGAATCTCAATTTGTAAATCTCAAGGGTCACGAAGGTGTTCATGGGGAAAGAGGAAACCCAGGGGCTCCTGGACTCCCTGTGAGTGAATCTACCAATAATGACATCTTTATACTGTTATAGTTTTATTAATATTTTGAATTTGATGTTATTCTTGTGTCTTGTTCTTATTTTAATTTTGTTAAATTTTTTGTGATTTTGTTGTGTATTTTGTCATTTTTATTTGTTTTTAAATATGTCTGTGTAGTTTTTATGAAGTTTTAGTTTATTTAGTTACTTAAACTAAAGTGAAATGAAAAATGTTGCCTTGGCAAATAGCTTAAAAAATAAAACTAGTATGTTTTTTTATATTTAATTTTATTTCGTTTATTTTATTATAAGTAATCAAATTATTTTTTTATGGTTTTAGTTTTCGTTTTAATTAACAATAATTCCCCTGCTTTAAACTGAGCTATAAAATATATATTTTCTTCATCTTATTTTCTCTGTCTATAACCACAGGGAAATGCAGGGCCAAAAGGTTTTCCATGGCCTAAAGGATGCAAAGGCAATAAAGTAAGACTTTACCAAGACAAACATATTGTGGATTTTGTTTTGTTTAAATATAATGCACAAATATGGCTTCTATTTTAAATCATATAATATCCAACTCAACTGAATAACTGATTTTTTTAGGGTGCAAAAGGCAAAAATGGTCCAAGTGGTGAATCTGGAAAACGAGGCTCCGCTGTAAGTATGTTTTTCTTACATCATGACAGAACCTACAGCTGATGTTAACATAAACAGTTGTGTTTCTCTCATAGGGTCCTGTTGGTCTCCCAGGCCCCAGAGGAGTTGTTGGTCGTGAGGGTCTTGAGGGTGATCCTGGGGTAGAAGGAGCCCTTGGGAAAGATGGAGTTAAAGGAATGCCAGTAAGACAATGAATGTAATTCTCAATGTTTTCAATGTAACACTTGAAATTGCCCAGGTGTGTTTTGTTGTTTGTGATGTTTTGGTTTGTTTTTTCCCTGTTATGCACATTAGGGTGAGCATGGAAGTGATGGGCAGGTTGGTCCGCCTGGAAAACCAGGTCCTCAAGGAAACACAGGTGTACCAGGTCTGCCAGGAATTCAAGGCTCTTTTGGGCCAAAGGTACCTTGCTTATATGCATATATGGTGACCTGTTCTTTATGTTTGTGTGTCATCATTATCTGCATCTATAGCAATATTAGCTGGTTTTAGCTTAAATATTTCTCGATGTTCTGACTTAGGGTGAAAGGGGCATCCCTGGCCAAACTGGACCTCCAGGCAAAAGAGGATTTAATGGGGGAATGGGATTTCTTGGAAAACAGGGTGACCGAGGGGTCAAAGGGCAACCAGTAAGTAGTGATTCTCTGACAATTGATCCATTCCAAATATGACAAACACACCAATGAATACTGCTCTAGTGATTTCTTTTGTTTAAATAATGGACCTCTGAAAATAAAACAAAGAACATAATTGCCAAAATCAGACAGTAACTTCTTACACAGCTCTATGTAATACTGTAGTTTGAGTTTCAGTGTTACTTAGTCCTTCCAAAATCATTCTATTAACGTTTCTTATTATTATCATTATTGAAAACAGTTGCACTATTTAATACATATGTAGAAACTGTAATTATAAATGCATTATAAATGTCTCATTTGGTCTGTCACATTTGATCAATTTATTGCATCTTTGCTGTATAAAAGTATTAATCTGGCCCTAAACTTTCTAAATGGTAGTATATTTGCATGTTTTCAGTCTATTTAACAGTTGATGAATGAATGACAATGCATTTCTTTAACACTTCCTGAAGAATAGTGTCATGCCATACTGTTACCTATTTATCATCTGTTTATATTTTTCTTTAGGGTGATACTGGTGAACAGGGATTTCCTGGAGTTCTTGGAATATTTGGACCGAAGGTAAACTTTCTTCTTGCACCAACGTCAGCCTATAAAGTCAACTTGTTATGTTTTGATGATCAAAATTCATCCTGTTTGCTTTAATGTAAGTGAATGATCAATCTAAATATCTTATTCTGAATGATTAATTTAAATTTTCCAAATTAAAAAAATTTTGTCTTCACAATCTTTCTTCAAAATGTAATCATTTCCTCCATGTCCTTTTTAAACTGATGTTACCAGGCCCATTTTTAAACTGCCATATAGAGACTCTACCTATATTTTTTCTAGGTAAATATCCTGTTTTACATGGAAATGTCACATTACAGAAGAAAAATTATGTCTTTTATATTCTGAGGATATTCAAATTAATTACTGTTTTACTAAAATTATCAAAGAGACTGATAGATGTGTAACGATTACACCACAGATCAAATCTATTTAAGTAAAGCTGTTAGGTGTTTAATAATATATAAAGATGCTTACATAAAATATATCAGTGACTGGTCTTGTGATTAATGAACAGTATAAAATCTTTATATGATTCACCAAAATCCAATTAATAAGGCAAGCAGGTATTGTTTACTTCTCATTTAATGCTAAGCCTTCTAGCCAACAGTGCAAGCTAGCATTTCATTACAGCTAGAGGCAAGGCAAGTTTATTTATATAGCACATTTCGTATACAATAGTAATTCAAAGTGCTTTACATAAAAGAAAGTAAAATATTCATAATATCACAAGAATAAAACAAGGAATTTAAAAACTTTGAAAATGATTTAAAAATTTATATAAAACTAATTTAAGACAGTTAAAAATAGGATTTCGTGTCATGGACTTCAGTTTCTGTACAAGCTGTACAAGCACTATAGCTTAAGATGACAAAATAGCTTCTTTAAGCAGATTTATAGGGTTAGTTCACCCAAAAATGAAAATTAGTCCATAAATTGCTCACCCTCAAGTCATCCTAGGTGTATATGACTTCCTTCTTTCAGACGAATCCAGTCGGAGTTATATAAAAAATTGTCTTTGATCTTTCAAGCTGCTTAATAGCACTCAGCGGGTGTTGCATTGCTTCAGTCCAAAAGAAGTGAAATAAAAAGCGCCCATCCGTTAAAAAAAGTGTCTCACACGGCTCCGGGGGGTGAACAAAGGCCTCCTGTAGCAAATCAATGCGTTTTTGTAAGAAAAATAACCATATATAAAATGTAATAATCATGTTAATGTAGCTTAATGTAGTTTATTTAAGTTCTTTTGGACTGATGCATGCAACACCCACTGAGTGCCATTAAACAGCTTGAAAGATCAAAGAAATTTTTTATATAACTCCGACTAGATTCGTCTGAGAGAAGAAATGCACAATGCACAATGGCGCCGACGCTGATGGCTGCCTCCGTGGCGTGACCAGACACAGGAACAGTTTTTTCCCTCAGGCCATCCATCTCATGAACACTTGACAATAACTGTGGAACACACACTATTTATTCACTCATACACTTATTTATCTAACACACACACTCAGTCTACATTTCAATTTGCACATAATATACCTGTACATACAACGGTCTATTGTTATATACCTGTACATACAATTGTCGATTTGTATATTTTTATTCCTTAGTTACTTGTTCTATTTTTCTATTTTTTATTATCTGTGTTTTTGTTCTGTCACTGTCATTCTGTTACACTGTGGAGCTTCTGTCATGAAAACAAATTCCTCGTATGTGTAAACATACCTGGCAATAAAAACTCATTCTGATTCTGAAAGTCATATACACCTAGGATGACTTTAGGGTGAGTAATTTATGGCCTAATTTTCATTTTTGGGTGAACTAACCCTTTAAGAGAGCTAGTCAAGCAATATAACCAAACAAAAGCTGTGATGTAATGATTTTCTGTATTCTGATATTGTAAGACCATTCTTACGTGTTTGTGTCATTCACAGGGGCCTCCCGGAGACCTTGGCCCAGTGGGTATCCAGGGCCCAAAGGGTCCTCAGGGTTTAATGGTAAGTACCACTGTGAGAACTGTCCTGAAAACCTAAATGAGATGGATGAAGAGTTTTTGATCAGCAACTACTGTAGGTGTTTCTTCTTTTAAGGGTATGCAAGGCGCCATCGGACCCGTTGGTATCATTGGGCCCAGTGGTAACCCAGTATGTATGATATGAGTCACTTAAGGTAGCTTGATGGTGGTTTCTAATTAGGCGCATACTCTGAAAAACACCCTTCTCTTCCTCTCTTTGTATTAGGGACCACAAGGAGACAAAGGAAATAGAGGGGAAATTGTAAGAATCTAGCGGGATCAAATTCTAGGTGATTTCCAACTGAATTCACGGTTGAAAAAGGGTTACCTACTAAAAATTACATTTTATGTTTCTCCTTTTATTTTAAACAGGGTATTCAGGGACCCAGGGTATGTTTCCCCAATGCCCTTCAACCTTACTTGCCTTTTTACATTTAGATAAATTAAGTGGTACTATTTAACCAACATAAAAATTTTCTTTTCATTCTCCACTAGGGACATCCAGGTCCTCGTGGACCACCTGGACCTCCAGTAAGTAGTCTTGATGCATTTTCACAACCATGTGAATAGTATGTGTATCATGCTTAAGTTGCATTTAGCTGAAGCTGATTGTAATCAATGCTTTCTCTTTCTTTATCTCTCATTGGTTTATAGGGGCTTCCTGGTGTATCTTTTCCTCCTGTAAGTATACCTTGTATATCTTTGTCTAAAAAAATTGAAGTCCATGACACTAAAAGTTCTTGATAGAGCTAGAGCATCTCTACAGGTGCTATGTAAATGTACAGGGGTGCACTTAAGAGGTGTGCAGCTGCGCAGACACGACCAAAAGAAAAAAATGTGCTGGGTAAATAAGCGCTGCCAGTTTCAGAGCAAAACGCGGAACTGTGACATTTATTTTCCTGACACGCTTCACTCAGCAGCACTAAAACCAGCAGTGCATATACTGAACTTACTTCCCGGCAACCCGACAAAATAAAAACTTGCTGATTTTAGCTTTGAAAATGTAGAAAATGTATATAATAAAAAACTGTAAAAAACAAAAAAGTAAATGTTAGAATTATATTTATTAAAGGGATAGTTCACCCAAAAATGAAAATTATACCCTCATGTCATTCCAAACCTGGAAGACCTTTGTTCATCTTCGTAACACAAATAAAAAAGATATTTTTGATGGAATCCGAGAGCTCTCTGACCCTGCAATAAATTTTCTTTGCACGCTAAAAGTATTTTCATAGCTTCATAAAGTTACAGTTGAACCACTGATGTCACATGGACCATTTTAACAACGTCCTTGCTATGTTTCTGGGCCTTGATCGTGGTAGTTGCATTGCTGTCTATGCAGGATCAGAGAGCTCTCGGATTCCATCAAAAATATCTTCATTTGTGTTTCCAAAGATTAACGAAGGCTTATTGGGTGAGTAATTAATGACAGAATTTTAATTTTTGGTTGAACTATCCCTGTAAGTGTACAATAAAATTATTGTATTTTTATTTAATAAGCATTTTTTATTTTAAAATATAATAGTGTTATCACACCTTATTTATTATTTAGTTATTTATTTTATTAAGAAGTTTAAAAACTAAATAAAGTGCAATAATACTATAATTACTAGTGTTAATTATTTTTATAGCTATATTTAATGGGTCACACTATGTGCAGTGTGAGCACCAATCCAAATCACTAGATGCTCTCATGAAAACCAGCCTGAAAAATGTATGTACACCCCTGTAAATGCACTCTACATTAAAAAAAAGAGCGAAAAAAAGAATTAAGGTACACTTCAAAAAATGATTTAAAAGCCTGTCCTGAATTTAACTGGTTATTTCATCATATAAAACAACCCACCAATGCAAAAAATTATTGTGGTCTTTACACTTGACCACTTGTCTACTTACATGACATACTGTATTTCCATTGTTTTTTCCTGAAGTGTTCAAGTTGTTGTTAAGACCACAGGTGTGTGTAGAATTTTTTTTAAATACTCTGTTACTGTCCACCAATGATAAAATATAAAACAACAACACCAACAGGACAGCCGATACACCACATATTATGAATTGATTAAAGACTCGATCTAATAAACTTTTTTTCATATTAAAATCAGTTTACTTTCAACTTCCTTGATATTCATGCTCTACTTTGTTATCTCTTATGAAAATGAGGCTCTTGGTGTTGCTTTACATGTTGTTATGGATTCCCGCTCTACATTACGGTCCGAGGTAAGTGCCAACAGTGTTCAACATCAAGTATTTAAACTACTACTGTTCATTTTAATGTCATTTGAATGCATAAACAATCATAAATTACAGACATTTGTTTGTATACATTTTATACAGTCAATTTCATGGCACCGATTACAGGTTAGATAAGGAACATTAACATTATGTCAGGACATCATAGAGCTGACTTTATTTCGTTCCAATCCACAGAGGTATGAAGACACTGAGCTTCTAATTCTGGACCAGGGAACCCAGATCTTTAAGACTCTTCACTACCTCAGCACTCTAATCCACAGCATCAAGAATCCTCTGGGAACACAGGAGAATCCTACCAGAATGTGCAGAGATCTGTTTGAATGCGAGCACAGGTTGAACGATGGTGAGATATTTCTAGGACATTATCATTGTAAATGTCATTGTTTTATCTCTAAAGCTACATTAACTCCACCAATTATGGACTCGTTCATTTTTTTTTTTTTTTTGTATTTTACTAAAGGCACTTATTGGATAGATCCTAACCTGGGCTGCTCTTCTGACAATATTGAAGTGACCTGCAACTTCACCAGTGGAGGTCAAACCTGCCTTAAGCCAGTCGCTGCTTCCAAGGTCTGTAAAGCTGACAACTAGCCATTATGAGCAGGATTGCACTGAATCTGAACTTGCAGAATACTGATTTCTGTACAATTTAAATGGCCATAATTCAGCAAACTCTGCTTTTGTGTATCAACATTTCTTCTCCTTTATGTGTTTCCATTGTTGTAATCAATTGATTATGATGTTATTTCTTTCCTGAAGTTGGAGATTGGAGTGAGTCTGATCCAGATGAACTTCATCCACCTCCTGAGCTCTGAAGCTGTGCAGATCATCACCATTCACTGCCTGAACGTCTCTGTTTGGGCAGCAGGGGACTCTAAAACACCTTCCTCTAGTGCGGTGTACTTTAAAGCCTGGAACGGACAGATAATCGAGTCTGGGGGATTCATTGAGCCTGAGCTGATAAAGGACGAGTGCTGGGTATGCATAAAGTTATATTAAAACATTTTTTGTGTTCTAGTGAATAACTTTTTATTTATTGTGAAGCACAGGGCTCCCAAACAGGGGTTTGTGAGCTAATAAAAAAATGTATAATTAATTATAGCAAATGTAAAATTAAAACAGCTATAGTCTGATGCACTGTGTGTTTCAGAGTGAAGCATGGCACTGTATTATGATACAGAGTTTTCAGCTTTATAGAGAGGCTTGGCACACAATAAATGGCAAAATCTGAACGTGCTGCAAATTCAACATTTGCATTTGGGAACGCAACGTGCACTAGCTTTATAATATTAGTAAATTACACAATTGTAATTTATATTTATATATATATATATATATATACAGTATATATATA